>NC_068913.1:46929166-47232196 GCF_023091745.1 Budorcas taxicolor | reverse complement strand
AAAAAAAAAGTAATTTCAAAGCTACTTTCATAGAGTACACTCTTCAACACGAACGAATTATGAGTTAAAAATATGGAAGCAGTATAATGAAAATTATACTTTATTATAATAATTTTCTATAAGGATTTTGAAGCAAGGAAAGCCCAGGCTTGAGTTGTTTCAAACCAGACTAAACAAAGACATTCTCAGAAATTGCATCTAACTGGCATTAGACAGTAAAACTGTAAAGTTGAATATATCTGTGTGTGAGTGAGTATTAGCCTTAATATGTTACCTTTTGAAGTCCAAACAAATTAAATCTAAAAATGTTCAATTTCTGGTAATTTAATATAAGACATAGAGGCTAGTGGATCAGAGACTTAAACATAGTAGATGAGAAAAATACCACTTATATTTGTTTTGGAATATGCTACTTGAGTATTTTTTATTAGATTTACCCCACTATCTACATTTCCTATTTAACTGCATTGAGGTGAATTTCCTTCTCTGAACATAGACTTTCTGACAGTGGAGAAGGTAGGTGACTCAGAAGAAAACCAAGTGATTAAAAATTATCATTTTGACATTAAAATTTGCATCCACAAACTAGCTATTTTATAAGAGGTTTTTGCAGCTGGCAGAATTCACAATTATGATATAAATATTTGTGTATTATTTTTTCTATTTTTTACTTGTCTAATCCAGCTTAATTCCTATTGAAGATGTTTTATCTTAGGAGTACAAAAACATTTTTATTCTTAGGAAGTTTTACACATAAGTCTGCCTGTTGTAGAGTCAGGGGAGGGTGAATAGCAGCCTGTTCTGACACTTACATGTGCACCCACCTGAATTGATCCATATACTCTGGCCATGTCCTGATACTTTTTCAGGCTGTAACCTAAGAACTTGGTATAGAATGGGTTAGCAGTTACCTAGATGTAAGAAAATAAATTAAGTAATAATGTATTTTAACTTTAACATGCTTTGAAGAAATCTGTACCTGAAATTCCGCTCAAAAAGAAGCACTCAGTGAAGAGAAGGTGGGGTGAGTGATGAGGATAAGGAAGATAAAGAGCAGTGAAAAAAAATCAATTTTAACAGTTTGGCACCAAATCTATAAGGAGAAACATGTAAATTTTTTTTCTTTGACAGTATTTCTAACTGAACTCATGGGCAATCAGTCTTCTATAAAGTAGCATTTTAAGAGACCACACCAACAGATTGAAATGTGGTTGTTGCTTTTTGAATTTTCATTCACTGAAAATTTATCTTTCAATCTGTTCCTCACTTAATTGTTGGAGATATGTAGTACTCTCTTTAATAATTAGCAATCAGATTTCTTCAAAAGAAGAAAATCCCTTGCAAAATTATCTTTTAAAAAGTTGTTGATTAAAGAGCACTGTTTCTTGGTAAGAGTGCTGTAGATTACTTGGCAGCACACATCTTTATTCATGAACACCCTTTGAAATTCAGTTTTGCATGTATTTAATGTAATTTTTTTCTTCAAAATGAATGAAGTTAGTTATTTAAAAATGAGAATAAATACCCACATTCAGTCCTCTGAAACAATTAAAATAGTTAAAAGTGATTGTCCTTTAAAAACCTCTTTGCTTAGAAAAGCATATTGGCTATCACTTATAGTCATTCTTTGTAAGTTTTAAAAATATGAAACACAATCTTTATCAAAACCATAGCTGTCTCTTTGTAGAAATTGACAAGCTGATATTAAAATTCATGTGGAAATACAGGGAAGCCAGAATACCCAAAACAATCTTGAAAAAGAAGAGCAAAGTTGGAGGATACACGGTTAACAATTTCAAAACTTACTAGAAAGCTACAGTAATCAAGACTAGCATAAAATTAGCATATGTTTAGACATATGGAACAATGGGACAGAATTGAGAGTCTTAAAAAACATATATATTTATCATCACCTAATTCTTGACAGGGGTGAAAGAATTCAATAGAAAGAATGGTCTTTTCAAGTAGTAATGCTAGGACAGCTGGATAACTATGTAAAAATAATGAAGTCATACCTCTACTTCACATCACATACAAATTTTAATTCAAAATTAATCACAGACCTAAATGTAAGAACAAAAACTATGAAACTCTTAGAAGAAAACTTAGAAGTAAATCTTTGTGACCTTGGATTAGGCAACTGTTCCTTAGAAATAACACCAAAAAAACAGTTAACAAAAGGAGACATAGCTTGATTGAACATCATCAAGGATGAAAACTTTTGTGCTTGAAAGGACAGCATCAAGAAAGTGAAAATACAACTCACAAAATGGGAGAAAATATTTGCAGATCACATATCTGAAAAAAGTTCGATATCCAGAATATGAAGAACATTTACAACTCAACAACAAAAGACAACCTAATATTAAAATGAACAAAGGATTTAAATAGACAGTATTTCAAGCATCTATTTAAATGGTCAATAAGTACATGAAAAGATTTTCAGCATCATTGTTACTAGGCAAATGTACATCAAAACACAAAGATGGCCGTGACTTAGCAACCGAACAACAACAATATCAAAACCAGTCCTTCCGTGGTGTGTTAGTGGTAAAGAATCCACCTGCCAATGCAGGAGATGCAGGGAAAATTCCCTAGAGAAGGAAATGGCAACCCATTCCAGCATGCTTGCTTGGGAAATCTCAAGGACATAGGAGCCTGGCAGGCTCTAGTCCATGGGGTCGCAAAAGAGTCAGACATGACTTAGTAACTAAACAACATACATAACAACATCAAAACCACAATGGTACCACTTTACACACGTTAGGTTGGCTGTGATCGAAAAGATGAACAATCGTAAGTGTTGATGAAGATATGATGAAACTGGAACCCTCATGTATTGCCAGTGGGTATGTGAAATAGTTCAGCTGCCTTGGAAACAGCTTGGGAGTGCCTCAAAATATGAGAGTTACCATATGACCCAGCAATTACATTCCTAGATATTGACTCAAGGGAATTGCAAACATATGTCCACACAAAAATTTGTACATTAATATTCAAAGCAACATCATTCATAAAAGTCAAAAAGTAAAACCAACCCAAATGTCCAGTCAACTGACGAATGGGTAAATAAGATTTATATCCACACAATGGAGTTTTATTTTGCAGCAATGAATTATTCAGTTATGAAAAGAAATGGAATACTGATACAGTCTTCAACATGGATGAACCCTAAAATCATCGTGCTAAGTGAAAAAAGCAGACACAAAGGCCGTTTATTATATGATTCCACCCGTATGAAATGTCCAGAATAGGCTAATCCATAGAGACAGAAAGCAGATTAATAGTTGGGAGGACTGGAGGGAGGAGGGAATGAAGAGTGACTGCTAGAGGGAAAGGGATTTCCTTGAAGGGATGAGAATATTCTAGAATTAGTCATAATGGTATATACTAATACCACTAAAACATACACTTGGAAAATATTAATTTTATGATATGTGAAAAAGTATTAGTAGTGCAGTCGTGTCCGACCCTTTGTGACTCCATGGACTGTATCCCTCCAGGCTCCTCTGTCCATGGAAATCTCCAGGCAAGAATACTGGAGTGGGTTGTCATTCCCTTCTTCAGGGGATCTTCCCAACCCAGGTCTCCTGCATTGCAGGCAGATTCTTTACCATTTGAGCTACCAGGTATGTGAATTATATCTTCAGTTCAGTCGCTCAGTAAAAAACAAAAACAAAAAAGTTACTTTTTAGGGGACAATTGAGGCAATATAGACTTGGTCTTATATTAGACAATTTTAGGGAATAATTTCTAACTTTCTTAGGGTAAAAATGATATTATACCTATTAAAAGAATATCATTATTTGAAATTGAAAAATTCTGAAATAGTTAAGGATCTAATTTATGATGTTTGCAACTTATTTTCAAATAGTTCAACAAGAGCGACATATCTTTATGCATGCATAAATAAGCCAAAGTTAGCAAAACAATGGTTCAGTCTAAGGGGGGGCATCTAAGTATATACTCTACTCTTTTTTTCAGCTTTACTTGAAACTTTTCATAAAGTTGGGAAAAGAAGAAAAAAAAGGTCCCCTAAAGTTTCATCGTTGTTGTCATACAGTCACTAAGTCGTATCTGATTCTTTGCAACCCACGGACTATAGACAACCAGGCTCCTCTGTCCGTGGGATTTCCCAGGTAAGAATGCTGGAGTGGGTTGCCATTTTCATCTCCAGGGAAAGTTTCATCATTAGGCACATAGTAAATACCATTCCATCTCCTTTGTGGGTTTGATTTTAGAAGGAGAAAATTTATAAAATGCTATGTAGAATTTAGTGATTTTTGTTTTAAAACTCTGCATTTTTAGAGATTGGAGTGTTTGTCACCACTGAATTGTAACAAATACAAAATCCATTATTTTATAAGTCACTTGTCTACCTTCATTATTTTATCTTCTAAAGTTAAGACACGATTTACTTTCCTTGGGTTTCCCTCGTAGCTCAGCTGGTAAAGAATCTGCCTGCAATGCAGGAGATCCTGGTTTGATTCCTGGGTTGCAAAGATCAACTGGAGAAGGGATAAGCTACCCACTCCACTATTCTTGGGCTTCCCTGGTGGCTCAACTGGTAAAGAATCTGCCTGCAAGGTGGGAGACCTGGGTTTGATTCCTGGGTTGGGAAGATCCGCTGGAGAAGGGAAAGGCTACCGACACCAGTCTTCTGGCCTGGAGAATTCCATGGACTATACAGTCCATGGGGTCACAAAGAGTTGGACAGGATTAAGTGACTTTCATTTACTTTCCTATTCAAATTTTTTAGAAAAATTTCAAGGCTGTTCAGGGTTAGATGATGAATAGCTAGTAATGATTATTTTGATGGCAAATTTTATTTTCCAAGCTGCTGGAGAAAAATTTTTATCAGGACAGTCTTCAGAGAGTAAAAACAGAAACATTGGACTAGCTAGAAGTTCACATCATGGGCTTCTTGAGAGGAGCAGCACATAAATGAGTACTGGACATCTTGTAAATAGATTGATGAGCTGACAGAATCTGGAACTGGAAAAGCAGAGAGAGCTTAGGCAAAATATGGTATACACAAACCCCACTTAGGACTGACAAAGCGGCCCTCTTGGTGCTCAGGCCCTGGGGGCCTGGTTACTCTGGACCCTGTCACCTTGCCAGGCCATCTCCCCCTGACAGCCTCCTTCTGACCGTCCTTCCAACCACAAACCTTTCTGTTCCAGGGGATGGCCTTGGACCTCTGTGGAAACACTTATCAGTGAGACAAAGACAAGTTTTCAACTGAAGAGTTTTACTTTTTTCAAGAAGTAGAAAAGGCCTCACAGGTCAGCATCTACAGCACTTGAATATGGAAACAACTGCTCAGTCATCAATTTACCCTCTCACTGGCAAGCTTTGCATATATGGACAGTCAGAGCACCTGAATATAGAAACATTTGCTCTGTCATCCACTTACCCTCTCACTGGCAAGTTTTGCGTATTTGGACTGTCAGAGCAAGAATCCCAGTGGTCTTGTTCATCTCTCTGTGCCACTGACATAAGGTAAGTGCTCAGTTGATATTGATTGAATGAGCATTAGTGCCAACTAATACTATGTTGATTTAGGTCATACCTGAATGGTCTAGCGGTTTTCCCTACTTTCTTCAATTTAAGTCTGAATTTGGTAATAAGGAGTTCATGATCTGAGCCACAGTCAGCTCCCAGTCTTGTTTTTGTTGACTGTATAGAGCTTCTCCATCTTTCGCTGCAAAGAATATAATCAATCTGATTTTGGTGTTGACCATCTGGTGATGTCCATGTGTAGAGTCCTCTCTTGTGTTGTTGGAAGAGGGTATTTGCTATGACCAGTTTATTTTCTTGGCAAAACTCTATTAGTCTTTGCCCTGTTTCATTCTGCATTCCAAGGCCAAATTTGCCTGTTACTCCAGGTGTTTCTTGACTTCCTACTTTTGCATTCCAGTCCCCTATAATGAAAAGGACATCTTTTTGGGGTATTAGTTCTAAAAGGTCTTGTAGGTCTTCATAAAACCGTTCAACTTCAGTTTCTTCAGCATTACTGGTTGGGGCATAGACTTGGATAACTGTGATATTGAATGGTTTGCCTTGGAGACGAACAGAGATCATTCTGTCGTTTTTGAGATTGCATCCAAGTACTGCATTTCAGACTCTTTTGTTGACCATGATGGCTACTCCATTTCTTCTGAGGGATTCCTGCCTGCAGTAGTAGATATAATGGTCATCTGATTTAAATTCACCCATTCCAGTCCATTTTAGTTTGCTGAGTCCTAGAATGTCGACGTTCACCCTTGCCATCTCTTTTTTGACCACTTCCAATTTGCCTTGATTCATAGACCTGACATTCCAGGTTCCTATGCAATATTGCTCTTTATAGCATCGGATCTTGCTTCTATCACCAGTCACATCCACAACTGGGTATGTGCTTTGGCTCCATCCCTTCATTCTTTCTGGAGTTATTTCTCCACTGATCTCCAGTAGCATATTGGGTACCTAATGACCTGGGGAGTTCCTCTTTTGGTATCCTATCATTTTGCCTTTCATACTGTTCATGGGGTTCTCAAGGCAAGAATACTGAAGTGGCTTGCCATTCCCTTCTCCAGTGGACCACATTCTGTCAGGCCTCTCCACCATGACCCGCCCATCTTGGGTTGCCCCGTAGGCATGGCTTGGTTTCACTGAGTTAGACAAGGCTGTGGTTCTAATGTAATAAGATTGTGTAGGGAACAAGGTATAAAGGAGGTTGAGAAGTGCTTGCAAACGAGACTCTCAACCAGGGCTGAACATTCTTGCAAACGAGATGTTCTGCCCAGTGTAGGGAACTAGGTTTAAGGAAGGTTGAGAAGTGCTTGCAAACGAGACTCTCAACCTGAGCTGAACATTCTTGCAAACGAGATGTTCAGCTAAGAATCCTGTTTGTTCCTGTGGGAAAAGAACATTTCTTGCACACAAGGATGTTTCTCTGATTCCTCAAAAGGAACAGACCCTGGGACAAAACGGATTCTAAGTTGATAAGGAAGTTCCCCAAAACAAAGTCTTAGCTGCAGTAAATAAGTCAAGGTAAAGATTATCTCACCCTGTGCCTGTGCACTGTATAGTCTCTGAATCATAGTGCTTGGCAGCTTGCCCTGTAGGTTGTTGTGCAAAGGATATAAAATAAAGCAGCTGTAAGAAGCAAGTGTTAAAATATAAAGATTCAAACCACTCTGCAGTGTTGGTGTTTCATTCCGTCGCCAGCAAGATTGACTAGTTTTCTGTGAGTATGGTTTCAGTGTCTCTGCCCTCTGATGCCCTCTTGCAACACCTACCATCTTACTTGGGTTTCTCTTCCCTTGGCATGGGGTATCTCTTCACGGCTGCTCCAGCAATGCACAGCCGCTGCTCCTTACCTTGGACGAGGGGTATCTCCTTACCACCACCGTTCCTGACCTTCAACATGGGATCAAATCCCTTATGATTATACAGTGGAAGTGAGAAATAGATTTAAGGGTCTAGATCTGATAGACAGAGTGCCTGATGGACTATGGAATGAGGTTCATGACATTGTACAGGAGACAGAGATCAAGACCATCCCCATGGAAAAGAAATGCAAAAAAGCAAAATGGCTGTCTGGGGAGCCCCTACAAATAGCTGTGAAAAGAAGAGAGGTGAAAAGCAAAGGAGAAAAGGAAAGATATAAGCATCTGAATGCAGAGTTCCAAAGAATAGCAAGAAGAGATAAGAAAGCCTTCTTCAGTGATCAATGCAAAGAAATAGAGGAAAAGAACAGAATGGGAAAGACTAGAGATCTCTTCAAGAAAATTAGAGATACCATGGGAACATTTCATGCAAAGATGGGCTCGATTAAGGACAGAAATGATATGGACCTAACAGAAGCAGAAGATATTAAGAAGAGGTGGCAAGAATACATGGAAGAACTGTACAAAAAAGATCTTCATGACCCAGATATCATGATGATGTGATCACTAATCTAGAGCCAGACATCTTGGAATGTGAAGTCAAGTGGGCCTTAGAAAGCATCACTACGAACAAAGCTAGTGGAGGTGATGAAATTCCAGTTGAGCTCTTTCAAATCCTGAAAGATGATGCTGTGAAAGTGCTACACTCAATATGCCAGCAAATTTGGAAAACTCAGCAGTGACCACAGGACTGGAAAAGGTCAGTTTTCATTCCAATCCCAAAGAAAGGCAATGCCAAAGAATGCCCAAACTACCGCACAATTGCACTCATCTCACACGCTAGTAAAGTAATGCTCAAAATTCTCCAAGCCAGGCTTCAGCAATATGTGAACCGTGAACTCCCTGATGTTCAAGCTGGTTTTCGAAAAGGCAGAGGAACCAGACATCAAATTGCCAACATCTGCTGGGTCATGGAAGAAGCAAGAGAGTTCCAGAAAAACATCTATTTCTGCTTTATTGACTATGCCAAAGCCTTTGACTGTGTGGATCACAAGAAACTGTGGAAAATTCTGAAAGAGATGGGAATACCAGACCACCTAGCCAGCCTCTTGAGAAATCTGTATGCAGGTCAGGAAGCAACAGTTAGAACTGGACATGGAACAACGGACTGATTCCAAATAGGAAAAGGAGGACATCAAGGCTGTATATTGTCACTCTGCTTATTTAACTTATATGCAGAGTACATCATGAGAAACGCTGGACTGGAAGAAACACAAGCTGGAATCAGGATTGCCGGGAGAAATATCAATAACCTCAGATATGCAGATGACACCACCCTTGTGGCAGAAAGTGAAGAGGAACTAAAAAGCCTCTTGATGAAAGTGAAAGAGGAGAGTGAAAAAGTTGGCTTAAAGCTCAACATTCAGAAAACAAAGATCATGGCATCTGGACCCATCACTTCATGGGAAATAGATGGGGAAACAGTGGAAACAGTGTCAGACTTTATTTTTGGGGGCTCCAAAATCACTGTAGATGGTGACTGCAGCCATGAAATTAAAAGACGTTTACTCCTTGGAAGAAAAGTTATGACCAACCTAGATAGTATATTCAAAAGCAGAGACATTACTTTGCCGACTAAGGTCTGTCTGGTCAAGGCTATGTTTTTCCCTGTGGTCGTGTATGGATGTGAGAGTTGGACTGTGAAGAAGGCTGAGCGCCAAAGAATTGATGCTTTTGAACTGTGGTGTTGGAGAAGACTCTTGAGAGTCCCTTAGACTGCAAGGAGATCCAACCAGTCCATTCTGAAGGAGATCAACCCTGGGATTTCTTTGGAGGGAATGATGCTAAAGCTGAAGCTCCAGTACTTCAGACACCTCATGCAAAGAGTTGACTCATTGGAAAAGACTCTGATGCTGGGAGGGATTGGGCAGGAGGAGAAGGGGACGACCCAGGATGAGTTGGCTGGATGGCATCACGGACTCAATGGACGCGAGTCTGAGTGAACTCCAGGAGTTGGTGATGGACAGGGAGGCCTGTCGTGCTGTGATTCATGGGGTCGCAAAGAGTTGGACACGACTGAGCAACTGAAATGAACTGAACTGAACTGAATACTATGTTGTGCCATAATGTTAGTGCCAACTATGTACAATACCCTGTGTCAGGTATTGGGGGTCTAGAATGCAAAAGACATGATCCCAGCACTTGGAATTCTCAAACAGCCATAAACAAATTATAATATTGCAAGTACAGTGGAGGGATACATATGAGGTTTTATGAGATTACAGAGGTTAGGTAGACTTAGGAAAACTTTCCCAAGCTGCAATCCTTAGTTACACTGATAGTTATAGTGCAATGGGGGATGGCTTCTTTCACTGAAAACTGTTTCTATTTGATAATGTAATTGAAACCCAGAGGCCCATGTAATCAATGTCTATACTCATTTGTACATGTTGGGCAGTTATTAAAGACCAAAAACACTTGAAAATGGCCTCTTCCCTGCTGCCTTTTGACTGACATGACCTTCCGGTAAGGATCAGATCTTTTCTGTAGGAAGTGTTCTCTGATAATCTTGCTCAGATCCAACTTTCACTTACATACTTTGTCTTTGTTTTTACCAATTTGAAGTATCAGACATGTTGCTTTGAATTGCTGTTCCTTGTTTTGTGTATCTATACCATGTTTCTTGCTGGATTTTCAAAGGATGAGGGCAACCAATTCTTTTCATTCCATTCTTCTCCCTTTACCTCCTTCTAGTAGAACTTTGACCAGAGCAGTTGCTTCATCATGGTTGCTCAAATGTATTGGCTTTGTTGTTACCAAATAGAAGAATATCACTGGGGGCTCCCTTTTCCTTTTCACTTGATTCAAGGCCTATGTGATTCTCTTTTTATGGAAAGAACTCCCAGTTCCTCCTGTGGGATGGTCAGGGCACTGATTCCCCTTTGGTTCAGTGAATGAGTGACTCAGTGAGACACTGACTAGCCAGACATGACACCGCAAGGCAGGACTTGGGACAACACTGAATTTGTTCTAAGCTGCTGTCCCTCATCACTCCTTCCAGAGGTGCATTTTTATTCTTTATTTCCATTTCTAAAACACACCACATAGGATCTGCAACTCATTCTTAATAAGATAATAAAGAATTGAAAAGATTTTAAATGTCTCTCCTTAGATTAATTGTAATTCAATAACCTAGCAAAATCTTAAACTAAGGAGTGAAACTCCAACCATGCAATGTCAGATATTATACTGCAAGAGAAACAAGTACTTTCTGGCCAGCTCAGTTTCCTCACCCATCTCAGCACCCTTCATAGACAGAAACCCAGCATGCTCCCAAGGGGTCACCAGTTCACATCTAATGTTGGCACTGATTGTTGCCTTCTTGGTGACAACTTCATATTTACATGAAATGAAGTGGTAATTTCATTTCCTGTTTCTGGTACAAGGATGCCCAGTGCACAAACTCCATCTAACAGGTTTCCATCAATAATTAGCACTCTGTAGGAAATCAGACACCAGGGAGTGAATAACCTGGAGGAAAAAGCCTCTCTCCCTTGGGTGCTGCCTTTAACAAAAAGTTGACACATCCTTTGGCAGGGAAGGCTAAGAGGAAGGAGTAGAAAACTTGATGTGCAACTTTCCAACCTCTTCTGGAAATAAACTCAATAAGCTTTGGTATTCACCAGAATCTGATTTGCTAATCTTGAGAAAGTACTTTATAAGTTTAACATAAATTTAGAAGTACTCTTGCCAGGAGAACCATGCAGCACAATGGTTGTCCTTTTGACTTACAGCTGCAGTAGTAAGACCCTGTATGCATTTTAGATGATTTGATCATACTCTATCAAACTCTGCAGCTCTGGTGTGAACTCTGTGTAGATCATTTACTAGCTTTCCTGATAATAAAACATCAGAATATGAACATTTCTTTCCTTGAGATCATAACCAAGAGGTAGACACTGTATGTGGCTCTGTAGCTATCGAAGCTGAAATACTGATATCAATCACTCATAAAAACTGGGGACACTATAAAAATTAATTTGGACTCAGATATTTAAAATCAGAGAACTGAAATAATAGGTTAGAAGTAGCAAATGTCATGAATACTTCTTGAAAGTTCCTATATGCTGCTGCTGCTACTAAGTCGCTTCAGTCATGTCCGACTCTGTGCGACCCCATAGACTGCAGCCCTCCAGGCTCCTCTGTCCATGGGATTTTCCAGGCAAGAGTACTGGAGTGGGGTGCCATTGCCTTCTCCAGTTCCTATATGAGATACGGACCAAAAAAAAAAAAAGACACTATCTCAGAGTAATTATTTAATAACAATAACATGGACATTAATTATTATGTTATTTTCTTCCAAATGTTTATAATGCACTACATACATATAGTGTTTTACTCTTTATTCATTTTTTTGTTTTGTTATTTATTTATTTTGTTATTTATTTATTTTTTGTAATTCTTTTGAACAAGGAAGTTTGTATTCACGTTTCTTTTTTTTAATTAAATTTTTATTTTTACTTTATTTTACTTTACAATACTGTATTGGTTTTGCCATACATTGACATGAATCCACCACGGGTGTACATGTGTTCCCAAATATGAACCCCCCTCCCACCTCCCACCCCATAACATCTCTCTGGGTCATCCGCGTGCACCAGCCCCAAGCATCCTGTATCCTGCACTGGACATAGACTGGTGATTCGTTTCTTACATGATAGTATACATGTTTCAATGCCATTCTCCCAAATCATCCTACCCTCTCCCTCTCCCACAGAGTCTAAAAGTCCGCTCTACACATCTGTGTCTCTTTTGCTGTCTTGCATACAGGGTCATCATTGCCATCTTTCTAAATTCCATATATATGTGTTAGTATACTGTATTGGTGTTTTTCTTTCTGGCTTACTTCACTCTGTATAATTGGCTCCAGTTTCATCCATCTCATTAGAACTGATTCAAATGTATTCTTTTTAATGGCTGAGTAATACTCCATTGTATATATGTACCACAGCTTTCTTATCCATTCATCTGCTGATGGACATCTGGGTTGTTTCCATGTCCTGGCTATTATAAACAGTGCTGCAATGAACATTGGGTACATGTGTCTCTTTCAATTCTGGTTTCCTCGGTGTGTATGCCCAGCAGTGGGATTGCTGGGTCATATGGCAGTTCTATTTGCAATTTTTTAAGGAATCTCCACTCTGTTCTCCATAGTGGCTGTACTAGTTTGCATTCCCACCAACAATGTAGGAGGGTTCCCTTTTCTCCACACCCTCTCCAGCATTTATTGCTTGCTGACTTTTGGATCGCAGACATTCTGACTGGTGTGAAGTGGTACCTCATTGTGGTTTTGATTTGCATTTCTCTAATAATGAGTGATGTTGAGCATCTTTTCATGTGTTTGTTAGCCATCCATATGTCTTCTTTGGAGAAATGTCTATTTAGTTCTTTGGCCCATTTTTTGACTGGGTCGTTTATTTTTCTGGAATTGAGCTGCATAAGTTGCTTGTATATTTTTGAGATTAGCTGTTTGTCAGTTGCTTCATTTGCTATTATTTTCTCCCATTCCGAAGGCTGTCTTTTCACCTTGCTTATACTTTCCTTTGTTGTGCAGAAGCTTTTAATTTTAATTAGATCCCATTTGTTTATTTTTGCTTTTATTTCCAGAATTCTGGGGGGTGCATCATAGAGGATCCTGCTGTGATTTATGTCGGAGAGTGTTTTGCCTATGTTCTCCTCTGGGAGTTTTATAGTTTCTGGTCTTACATTTAGATCTTTAATCCATTTTGAGTTTATTTTCATGTGTGGTGTTAGAAAGTGATCTAGTTTCATTCTTTTACAAGTGGTTGACCAGGTTTCCCAGCACCACTTGTTGAAGAGATTGTCTTTACTCCATTGTATATTCTTGCCTCCTTTGTTAAAGATAAGGTGTCCATATGTGTGTGGATTTATCTCTGGGCTTTGTATTTTGTTCCATTGATCTATATTTCTGTCTTTGTGCCAGTACCGTACTTTCTTGATGACTGTGGCTTTGTAGTAGAGCCTGAAGTCAGGCAAGTTGATTCCTCCAGTTCCATTCTTCTTTCTCAAGATTGCTTTGGCTATTCGAGGTTTTTTGTTTTTCCATACAAATCTTGAAATTATTTGTTCTAGTTCTGTGAAGAATATCGCTGGTAGCTTGATAGGTATTGCATTGAATTTGTAAATTGCTTTGGGTAGTTTACTCATTTTCACTATATTGATTCTTCCAATCCATGAACATGGTGTATTTCTCCATCTATTAGTGTCCTCTTTGATTTCTTTCATTAGCGTTTTATAGTTTTCTATATATAGGTCTTTAGTTTCTTTAGGTAGATATATTCCTAAGTATTTTATTCTTTTCATTGCAATGGTGAATGGAATTATTTCTTTAATTTCTTTTTCTACTTTCTCATTATTAGTGTATAGGAATGCAAGGGATTTCTGTGTGTTGATTTTATATCCTGTAACTTTACTATACTCATTGATTAGCTCTAGTAATTTTCTGGTGGAGTCTTTAGGGTTTTCTATGTAGAGGATCATGTCATCTGCAAACAGTGAGAGTTTTACTTCTTGTTTTCCAATTTGGATTCCTTTTACTCTTTTTCTGCTCTGATTGCTGTGGCCAAAACTTCCAGAACTATGTTGAACACTAACGGTGAAAATGGGCGCCCTTGTCTTGTTCCTGACTTTAGGGGAAATGCTTTCAATTTTTCACCATTGAGGATAATGTTTGCTGTGGGTTTGTCATATATAGCTTTTATTATGTTGAGGTATGTTCCTTCTATTCCTGCTTTCTGGAGAGTTTTTATCATAAATGGATGTTGAATTTTGTCAAAGGCCTTCTCTGCATCTATTGAGATAATCATATGGCTTTTATTTTTCAATTTGTTAATGTGGTGAATTACATTGATTGATTTGTGGATATTGAAGAATCCTTGCATCCCTGGGATAAAACCCACTTGGTCACGGTGTATGATCTTTTTAATGTGTTGTTGGATTCTGATTGCTAGAATTTTGTTGAGGATTTTTGCATCTATGTTCATCAGTGATATTGGCCTATAGTTTTCTTTTTTTGTGCATCTTTGTCAGGTTTTGCTATTAGGGTGATGGTGGCCTCATAGAATGAGTTTGGACGTTTACCTTCCTCTGCAATTTTCTGGAAGAGTTTGAGTAGGATAGGTGTTAGCTCTTCTCTAAATGTTTGGTAGAATTCAGCTGTGAAGCTGTCTGGACCTGGGCTTTTGTTTGCTGGAAGATTTCTGATTACAGTTTCAATTTCTGTGCTTGTGATGGGTCTGTTAAGATTTTCTATTTCTTCCTGGTTCAGTTTTGGAAAGTTGTACTTTTCTAAGAATTTGTCCATTTCTTCCAAGTTGTCCATTTTATTGGCATATAATTGCTGATAGTAGTCTCTTATGATCCTTTGTATTTCTGTATTGTCTGTTGTGATCTCTCCATTTTCATTTCTAATTTTATTGATTTGATTTTTCTCCCTTTGTTTCTTGATGAGTCTGGCTAATGGTTTGTCAATTTTATTTATCCTTTCAAAGAACCAGCTTTTCGCTTTGTTGATTTTTGCTATGGTCTCTTTTGTTTCTTTTGCATTTATTTCTGCCCTAATTTTTAAGATTTCTTTCCTTCTACTAACTCTGGGGTTCTCCATTTCTTCCTTTTCTAGTTGCTTTAGGTGTAGAGTTAGGTTATTTATTTGACTTTTTTCTTGTTTCTTGAGGTATGCCTGTATTGCTATGAACTTTCCTCTTAGCACTGCTTTTACAGTGTCCCACAGGTTTTGGGTTGTTGTGTTTTCATTTTCATTAGTTTCTATGCATATTTTGATTTCTTTTTTTATTTCTTCTGTGATTTGTTGGTTATTCAGAAGCGTATTGTTCAGTCTCCATATGTTGGAATTTTTAATAGTTTTTCTCCTGTAATTGAGATCTAATCTTAATGCATTATGGTCAGAAAAGATGCTTGGAATGATTTCGATTTTTTTTTAATTTATCAAGGTTAGATTTATGGCCCAGGATGTGATCTACCCTGGAGAAGGTTCTGTGAGCACTTGAGAAAAAAGTGAAATTCATTGTTTTGGGGTGAAATGTCCTATAGATATCAATTAGGTCTAACTGGTCTATTGTATCATTTAAAGTTTGTGTTTCTTTGTTAATTTTCTGTTTAGTTGATCTATCCATAGGTGTGAGTGGGGTATTAAAGTCTCCCACTATTACTGTGTTATTGTTAATTTCCCCTTTCATACTTGTTAGCATTTGTCTTACATATTGCAGTGCTCCTATGTTGGGTGCATATATATTTATAATTGTTATATCTTCTTCTTGGATTGATCCTTTGATCATTATGTAGTGTCCTTCTTTGTCTCTTTCCACAGCCTTTGTTTTAAAGTCTATTTTATCGGATATGAATATTGCCACTCCTGCTTTCTTTTGGTCTCTATTTGCATGGAATATCTTTTTCCAGCCCTTCACTTTCAGTCTGTATGTGTCCCTTGTTTTGAGGTGGGTCTCTTGTAAGCAGCATATAGAGGGGTCTTGCTTTTGTATCCATTCGGCCAGTCTTTGCCTTTTGGTTGGGGCATTCAACCCATTTACGTTTAAGGTAATTATTGATAAGTATGATCCCATTACCATTTACTTTATTGTTTTGGGTTCAGATTTATACACCCTTTTTGTGTTTCCTGTCTAGAGAATATCCTTTAGCATTTGTTGGAGAGCTGGTTTGGTGGTACTGAATTCTCTCAGCTTTTGCTTGTCTGTAAAGCTTTTGATTTCTCCTTCATATTTAAATGAGATCCTTGCTGGGTACAGTAATCTGGACTGTAGGTTATTGTCTTTCATCACTTTAAGTATGTCTTGCCATTCCCTCCTGGCCTGAAGAGTTTCTATTGAAAGATCAGCTGTTATCCTTATGGGATTCCCCTTGTGTGTCATTTGTTGTTTTCCCCTTGCTGCTTTTAATATTTGTTCTTTGTGTTTGATCTTTGTTAATTTGATTAATATGTGTCTTGGGGTGTTTTGCCTTGGGTTTATCCTATTTGGGACTCACTGGGTTTCTTGGACTTGGGTGATTATTTCCTTCCCCATTTTAGGGAAGTTTTCAACTATTATCTCCTCAAGGATTTTCTCATGGTCTTTCTTTCTGTCTTCTTCTTCTGGGACTCCTATAATTCGAATGTTGGAGTGTTTCATATTGTCCTGGAGGTCTCTGAGATTGTCCTCATTTCTTTTAATTCATTTTCCTTTTTTCCTCTCTGATTCATTTATTTCTACCATTCTATCTTCTATTTCACTAATCCTATCTTCTGCCTCCATTATTCTACTATTTGTTGCCTCCAGAGTGTTTCTGATCTCATTTATTGCATTATTCATTATATATTGACTCTTTTTTATTTCTTCTAGGTCCTTGTTAGTCCTTTCTTGCATCTTCTCAATCCTTCTCTCCAGGCTATTTATCTGTGATTCCGTTTTGATTTCAAGATTTTGGATCATTTTCACTATCAATATTTGGAATTCTTTCTCAGGTAGATTCCCTATCTCTTCCTCTTTTGTTTGGTTTGGTGGGCATTTCTCCTGTTCCTTTACCTGCTGAGGATTCCTCTGTCTCTTCATCTTGGTTATATTGCTGCGTTTGGGGTGGCCTTTCTATATTCTGGGAATTTGTGGAGTTCTCTTTATTATGGAGCTTCCTCACTGTGGGTGGGGTTTTATCAGTGGCTTGTCAAGGTTTCCTGGTTAGGGAAGCTTGTGTTGGAGTTCTGGGTTTCTTCTCTCTGGAGTGCAATGGAGTGACCAGTAATGGGTTATGAGACGTCAATGGTTTTGGAGTAACTTTGTATATTGAAGCTCAGGGGTGTGTTCCTGTGTTGCTGGAGAATTTGCGTGGTATGTCTTGCTCTGGAACTTGTTGGCCCTTGGGTGGAGCTTGGTTTCAGTGTAGGTATGGAGGCGTTTGATGAGCTCCTATTGATTAATGTTCCCTGAATTCAGGAGTTCTCTGATGTTCTCAGGCTTTGGACTTAAGCCTCCTGCTTCTGGTTTTCAGTTTTATTTTTACAGTAGCCTCTAGACTTCTCCATCTATATAGCACCAATGATAAAACATCTAGGTTAAAGATGAAAAGTTTCTCCACATTGAGGGACACCCAGAAAGGTTCACTGAGTTATATGGAGAAGAGAAGAGGGAGGAGGTAGTTAAAGGTGACTGGAATGAGATGAGGTGGGATCAAAAGAGGAGACAGCAAGCTAGCCAGTAATCACTTCCTTATGTGCACTCCACAGTCTGGACCGCTCAGAGGTATTCATGGATTTATAGAGGGAAGAGGAGAGGGAGTAAGTAGACAGAGGTGGCCAGGAGGATAAAAAAGGGAAATGAAAAGGAGAGAGACAAATCCAGCCAGTAACCAGTTCCTTAGGTATTCTCCACCATCTGGAACACACAGAGATTCACAGAGTTGGATAGAGAAGAGAAGGGGGAGGGAAGAGACAGAGGCCACCTGGTGGAGAAAAAGGAGAGTCCAAAGGAGGAGAGAGTGGTCAAGCCAGTAATCTCACTCTCAGGTAAAATTGGGTAGTGAAGTTTGGGTTTTTAAATGTACAAAATTGACAATAAAAATCAAAAAGCAAAGATTAAAAATCTAGAGTAGAGGTTGGATTTTCAAAAATACAATATTAAAGAAAAGAAGAAGAAGGAAAAAAGAAAAAAAAACAAAGCCACAAGAATTATTAAAAAAACACCAACAACAACCGCACAAAGACTATATATGGTGTTTGCTTTAAAAAATGGTCTTTTTTTTGAAAAGCAATAGTAGGTTATAGAAATAAAAATTAGAGGAGAAATAGAGTACTTAACAATTTTAGAAAGTTAGGGAAAAAAAAAAAGAAAGAAGAGAAAGAAAGAAGAAAAACAACCCCACAACAGCATCAACAAAAAACAAACAAAAAAGGAATGATTGTAAAAATAGTAAAGATATATCTGACCCTTTCTCTGGTGGTGTGGGCAGTGTGGGGTCACTTCCAAGGCAGTTCCCTCTGTTTAACTTCTTCTGTTTGCTGGTCTCTTCAGTGTCTGATTTCCGTCCTGACACAGGGAGGGCAGTGGTGGACACTTTTTTTTTCTTTTTAGGCTCACTTGTTCAGTCGCGCTGTGGGGAGGGAGGGATGCTGCAAACAAATAACACTGTCGTGTGCGCACAGTGTCTCAGCCCGCTGGGCCTGTCCCTGCTCGCGGCTCACAAACTGCTCCGGCTCTACGTCGCTCAGCCGGGAACCGTCTGAGGCCGGCCCTAGGCTGCATGCACTTCCCCAGTCTAAGCCGCTCAGGTGTGGTGCTCAGGTAGCCCTCAGAGGTGCAGATTCTGTTGGGACTGCATTTTGTGCCCTTCCCAGGTCTGAGTATCTCAGGTGTTTGGCGAGTGCAGTCGCTGCGACTTGTCACCTTTCCTGTCTCTGGTGCTCAGTTTTCTGGGTGTACCACTGGCGCCCCTTGTGAGGCAGATGGTGACTGTCCAGCACCCCCAAAAGTCTTAGCAAAGAAGCCTGCTTGCACTTTGGTAGGTAAAGTCTCTCCGGGGCTGCGATTGCCCCCTTCCAGCCCTAATGGCTCTGGCTGCCTGTCCCCAGCGGGGGATGGTCTGCAGCCAGCTATGTCCATTCCATCCTTTGTTCTGTGCGCAGTCCTGGTGGTGTCTTATGTTGGAGCTTTTCATGTGGTAGCTATCCCACAGTCTGGTTTGCTAGCCCAAGTTAGTTCGTTCTGGTTACGCTCGGGGTGTTCCTGCCCGATTCTTACAAAGCACTGCAGCCTGCGCCTCCCGCGCCTCCCTGCCCTGCCCCCACTTGTTAGTGGTGGATGCAGGTGTCTGTGCTGCTTTTCCGCTGGGGGAGTTACTGTTGGGCTTGTAATCTGTTGGTTTTAATTATTTATTTATTTTTCCTTCCTGTAATGTTGCCCTCTGTGCTTCCAAGGCTCTCCACAGACTCGGCAGGGAGAGTGTTTCCTGGTGTTTGGAAACCTCTCTTCTTAAAATTCCCTTCCCTGGACAGGCTTCCCTTCCCAGGACGGAGCTTCCTCCCCACCTTTTTTGTCTCTTTTTTCGTCTTTTATATTTTTTCCTACCTGTTTTTGAAGACAATGATCTGCTTTTCTGGGTGCCTGATGTCCTCTGCCAGCATTCAGAAGTTGTTTTGTGGAGTTTGCTCAGCGTTGAAATGTTCTTTTGAGGAATTTGTGAGGGAGAAAGTGGTCTCCCCGTCCTATTCCTCCACCATCTTAGGACCACCCCCTGTTTTACTCTTTATAAGGCACCACATCACAATGATTAAGAATATTGACATTACTAATTACTAGCTGTGTGACCTTGGATAAGTTTCTTTGCCTTTCTGTGTCTCAGTATTTTTCATCTGTAAAATGGAAATAAGAGTACCGCCTACCATCTAAGATTGTTGAGGGCTGTGTTAAAAGACATTGAAAGCACTTAAGGTCATGTCTGATATAGAGTAAGGGCTTCATAAATGTCATCTCAGTACTATTTTCTTTTCCATAATCTACATTCATCTGTTAATCAAAATAAGTATTAAATAAGTGTTTAAATAACACAGTAAGTGTTAAAGTATGTTGGTGTGGTAGCCAGTGATAGAACTAGCTTATGCAGAGAGGCAACTTACTTTGACTTATGGGATCCAAGGAAGGGTTGGATACTCAAAACTATGGGAAGGTCCTCCAGCTCACTAATTTGTTCTTTGACTATAATCATTCTGCTATTAAACCCATTTATTGTATTATTCTCTATCACAATATGTTCAGTTGCCTATTTTTCATAATTATTTTTCTCTGCTTCATGTTTCTAATATTCCTTATATCTCTGAATTTTTATTCATTTAAAATATTTCTTACATTAATCCTGCTTTTTGCGTGCAAGTTGTTCAGTATTTGTATTCATTTTATAGTGTTTGTCCTTGTAAGAGATCTCATTGTTTGTTCCTTGGGATCATCAGCTGGCTTTGTGTTCTGGAAGTCTTCTGTTTACCCCTCCAGATCCACTCACCATCTTTTCCCACCCTGCTCAGTATCCTTTAAGACTGACCCAAACAAACAACTTCTACAGGTTTCCTTGCCCTCTGGCTTCTGGAAAGAATCATCAGGAGAATTGTGGGAGGGAGAGTGTGAGGTCAAGGGTATTTATTCTCTCACTTCCCTCCCTATAGTGTTGTCTGTGTCCTTGACTGAAGATTGGAATCTGGACTGTCTTCTTTTGATCCTAATATTTCTTACCTCCTTCCAGGTCTGTTACTAGTACTTAAGTACTACCATATGCTGCCCACACAACTGAAAATAGTCTTAATATTAAAGTTTTCTCAAATTATCAGGTTGAATATGCCACTATCTCCTGCTGGGTCCCTGGCTAATATATTCAGCTAGTGATGTCTACCTGGAGAGAAGAACAAAATCTTATTAGACACTGACTAGCGTTTCTTTAAGTGAGTTAGAAAATAGGGAGTTCTAGACCATGTGATTTCGGGGAAATGACCCATGGTGGAGAGACCCTCAAGCTGAAACAGAAGTATAAACCACCCCCCCCCCTTCCTTTCCACCCAGGAGTTCAGCCCCTCTTCTTGGGAACTGCTTTTATCCTAGGATGCCATTGTTAAAGTTGTGGGGGTTCTTTGAGAAAGAACAGGTTGCTCAGGTGCTTGACAGCTCATCTGTACTTAAACTGTCTATTCTTTATCTCTGCAGCTTCCAGAGCTTCTTAAAAGCTCTGTGGTTGTGGTGGAGAAGGCAGTAATCTCTACTTAGGGAATGTTGGAAAGAGAAAAGATCATAACTAGAAAATTTCCTGCCTGCCTATCACCATTTGGTTCTTTAAAGCATGCCTCATCATCTATCCTACCCTAGACCCAATCACCTTCTGTTTCTCAAAGAGTTTCTTAAAGTTTGTTTTTGTTGTTGTTTTAAAGATTTAGAGCCAGCTCTGAGCTCTTCAACTTCTCTTTAGTATAGTTTGTGGAATGAAATCATTGGTGGAATTCCTTGAATCTGTAATTGAACACCAGTGCTCAAAAGATACTTATGTTTTGTTAGCGTTGATGTTCTGGTTCACTAGGGCAATGATTATTTGCCCAAGGAAGACTCTCAAAGGTTATTGATTGGGCTGATAATAAACAGAGTCAATCCTCAGAGGTAACTCAATCCATATCCCTAGGAATGTCTGTACCCAACACTATCACAAAGGGACAGATAGAAAATCTCTGCCCAAGGTTCCTGCAGACATTCCTCTGCAGAAAGGTCTGGCCCTACCTTCTCTGGTTATTAGACTAACACTGTCCTGAATACTATAGTGGATATCCTGATGTACCACCTAGGCCCCCATCAGGAATGAAGGATTATTATCCCAGCTGTTGGGTGTACTATCAGCCCTTTTGGGGGATTGCCTTGATGGAAGAGACAAAAGGAGATATGATGAGAAGACGCTGATGCTAAATGTAACGGAGAAATCAGAGAACTATTAAAGTTTCTACCTTTGAGTAGCTCACAGTCTTGCTAGGAAGATAACTCACAAATAAAAAGAAGTATAATTGAAAAAACAAAAGAGTATGTGATAAACCACAAGAGTGAGCCAGGCAACAACTACAGTAATTTTCAAATTTGCAAGAATATGCATGAGGTTCATTTGGACAAGGCTAGTCATGGAAGATTCTGTATGTAGGAGATAATTGTAAAGAGACTTAAGCCTGGATGGAATTAGCTAGGATATGCTGCAAATATGGTTGATCTAGGAAATTCTTAACCCTAACATTTCAGTTAGTTCATTCTCTCAGTTGTGTCTGACTCTTTGTGACCTCATGGACTACAGCATGCCAGACCTCCCTGTCCATCACCAACTCCCAGAGCTTACTCAGACTCATGTCCATTGAGTCGGTGATGCCATCCAACCATCTCATCCTCTGTTGTTCCCTTCTCCTCCTGCCTTCAATCTTTCCCAGCATCAGGGTCTTTTCAAATGAGTCATTTCTTCACATCAGGTGATCAAAGTATTGGCGTTTCAGCGTTAACATCAGTCCTTCCAATGAATATTCAAACTGATTTACTTAAGGATTGACTGGTTGGATCTTCTTGCTGTCCAGGGACTCTCAAGAGTCTTCTCCAACACCACAGTTCAAAAGCATCAATTCTTCGGCACTCAGCCTTCTTCCTAGTCCAACTGTCACATCTCACATACATGACTATTGGAAAAACCATAGCCTTGACTAGACGGACCTTTGTTGGCAAAGTAATGTCTCTGCTTTTTAATATGCTGTCTAGGTTGGTCGTAATTTTCCTTCCAAGGAGTAAGTGTCTTTTAATTTCATGGCTGCAATCACCATCTGCAGTGATTTCGGAGCCCCCCAAAAATAAAGTCTGTCACTGTTTCCACTGTTTCCCCATCTATTTGCCATGAAATGATGGGACCAGATGCCATGATCTTAGTTTTCTGAATGTTGAGCTTTAAGCCAACCTTTTCACTCTCCACTTTCACTTTCATCAAGAGGCTTTTGATTTTCTCTTCACTTTCTGCCATAAGGGTGGTGTCATCTGCATATCTGAAGTGATTGATATTTCTCCCGGCAATCCTGATTCCAGCTTGTGGTTTATCCAGACTAGCATTTCTCATGATGTACCCTGCATATAAGTTAAATAAGCAGGGTGACAATAGACAGGCTTGATATGCTCCTTTCCCTATTTGGAACCAGTCTGTTGTTCCATGTCCAGTTCTAATTGTTGCTTCCTGACCTGCATACAGGTTTCATAAGAGGCAGGTCAGGTGGTCTGGAATTCCCATCTCTTTTAGAATTTTCCAGTTTATTGCGATCCACACAGTCAAAGGCTTTGGCAGTCAATAAAGAAGAAATAGATGTTTTTCTGAAACTCTCTTACTTTTTCGATAATCCAACGATGTTGGCAATTGGATCTCTGGTTCCTTTGTCTTTTTGAAATCCAGCTTGAACATCTGGAAGTTCACGATTCATGTGCTGTTGAAGCCTGGCTTGGAGAATTTTGAGTATTACTTTACTAGTGTGTGAGATGAGTGCAATTGTGCAGTAGTTCAAGCATTCTTTTGCATTGCTTTTCTTTGGGATTGGAATGAAAACTGACCTTTTCCAGTCCTTTTGCCACATACATGACTACTGGAAAAACCATAGCCTTGAGTAGACAGACCTTTGTTGGCAAAGTAATGTCTCTGCTTTCTAATATGCTATATAGATTGGTAATAGCTTTTCTTCCAAAGAGCAAACATTTTTTAATTTCATGGCTGCAGTCACCATCTGCAGTGGTTTTGGAGCCCCCCAAGATAAAGTCTGTCACTGTTTCCATTGTTTGCCCATCTATTTGCCAAGAAGTGATGGGACTAGTTGTCATGATCTTTGTTTTTTGAAGGTTGAGTTTTAAGCCAGCTTTTCACTCTCCTCTTTCACCCTCATCAAGAGGCTCTTCAGTTCTTCTTCACTTTCTGCCATAAGTTTGGTGTCATCTGCGTATCTGAGGTTATTGATATTTCTCTCAGCAATCTTGATTCCAGCTTGTGCTTCATGAGCCCAGCATTTGTCATGATGTACGTTTCATATAAGTTAAATAAGCAGGGTGACAATATACAGCCTTGATGTACTCCTTTCCCAATTTGGAACCAGTCTGTTGTTCCATATCTGGTTCTAACTGTTGCTTCTTGACCTGCATACAGATTTTTCAGGAGGCAGGTCAGGTGGTCTGGTATTCCCACCTCTTGAATAATTTTCCACAGTTTGTTGTGATGCACACAGTCAAAGGCTTTAGTGTAGTCAATGAAGGAGAAATAGATATTTTTCTGGAATTCTCTTACCTTTTCTATGATCCAACGGATGTTGGCAATTTGATCTCTGGTTCCCCTGCCTTTTCTAAATCCAGCTTGAACATCTGGAAGTTTATCAGATAGTGTCTTTCCTATTTCAAATTAATTGACATGTGTTTGAGAGAATTCATTACCACAATGGCCATGAGAACAGTCAAATGACTCATTTTTTTCTCCCCAAATGCCTGCTCAGTTTCACAACAACCCTATGAGACAGGAACTATCATTATTCCCAACTTACCAATCAGGAAGTAAGGCGCAGGATGGATAAGTGAGTTTCTCAAGATTACACAGCTAGTAGGTAGTTGTGTTAGGATCCAAGTCCAAGGAGTCTGAGCCAAAGCGTGTGTTCTCCTACCATATTTCCAAGGCTTTCCTCTGAGACAACAAATGTTAAGACTTGGATTGAAACTGTTTATGAAGTGATAGTTTTAGTTATGAAGTGATAGAAGAAGACTTGTTTATCTTTTTTTTTTTTTCTTTTTCGAGAAAGCAGTTTTTGCAGCAGCCCAAATTATATCATGAGTAAGTGAAACTGTTGTTCATTAGATCTCCAGGATAGTGTAACTCTCACTTGGCAATTGCTGTAAGAGGTGAAGAAGATGAACAATCCTAAATGTTCACTTTGGGAACATGGATATCATTTCTAGTCATATGGTGTTCATTAACCTAAGTTTCATTTACCCAGGCAAATACATGTTTCTGGGTGTGGAAGGATGAAGGAAAGGGAGATGGTGTATTAAAAAAAAAAACACACACACACACACAAAGAACAGAAACAGAAGTAATGGAAAATTATCCCTTGCCCTTACCTTTAATGGCAGTCTCTGATGCACATATGCAGACCGCCTTAGAGTTTTTAGTGAAAGTTAATATAATGGAATTTGTTTTGGAGATGAGACAGTACCTTACCTGATGGCTGAACTATTTTGAGTTCAGCCTTTGTGGCTTTATTGAACAGAACCCAGGTGCTCAGAGGTGGCTGCACAGAACCCAGTCAGTTTGCACAGAGAGACAAATGGGCTTTTTATAAACATGGGGAAAGCTATGCATTGATTCAAGGAATTCCTGAAATCACTGGTTCCTTTTAATGACTCTTCTCTGATGAAGTGTCATCTGCAGGTAAACATGGGATCAAAGTTCTGCTTTCCCCCCGGATTAATCATTTTCTTCTTTATCTCTGTCAAAGTTCTTTGATATGGCAAAACTTCCTTTTTCAGGTGAACTTACTGTATGTTTAGATTTCAATCAATATTAGTAAATATTGACTTGAAAGGTCACTGCTTGCTTGAGGGAAAAGGGTTACCATTAAAAAAATTCCCATTTGCCAATTTTTTACTCTACTTCTTTCCATAAAAGAGGTAAGCTTTAAAACCTTATTAATCTGAGAAAAAAAAGTTTGGTCAACATTCTTTCACTGTTTCATTTTATTCCAAAATATTTGGGGGAATTTTTCTGATTCTACATGTACTTTGTAGCATAGTTTTTATAAGTACAGTTTGAAATCACAAACATTTGAACTGAATTGTGTGATTCTGCATCTCTCATTGCCTAACATTGAGCAAGATACCAACTTCATAAAAGAAGATAATGACAAGACGTACATTTTATGGCGGTTTTGAGAGTCAAAGGTTATGATCAATATGAAGACTTTGGTTCAGTGCCTGGCACATAAGTGCTCAATAAATATTAGTGGTTAATGCTATTGTAATATTTTAAAACATATGTGTATACAAGTTATGGTGTGTGTTTGCATAATCTAAAAACTGCTACACATTACAGAATCCAGTTGTAAATGAGCTCAGTAATTTTTTAAAAGATTCATGAAGTTAAAAATCCTTGAACAGAGATATCATTTGTAAAAGTATATCCAATGTGATTTTTAAAAATGAAGCATCCATGCCAAGCAAACGTTATTCTATGCTTTAAAATGGTGGCTGTATTTTCACTCTAGAATTCAAATTCATAAGGTCACAATGCCCAGTAGAGTTAAAATATGTTGTTCGTTTGCTAAGTCCTGTCTGACACTTTGCAATCCCAAGGCCTGTAGCCTATCAGGCTCCATTTGTCCATGGGGTTCTCTGGACAATACTAGAGTGGATTGCTATTTCCTTCTCCAAGGGGTCTTCCCAGATCAGAGATCAAACGCATGTCTCCTGTGTTGGCAGGCAGATTCTTTACCACTAAGCCACCAGGGAAGCCTGGTTAAAATAACATATATATAAATACATACTAATTGAAATGATAATCTATGCAAATTGAAAATACACACTGGTGTGTGTGTAAATATGATGATCAGTATTTCAAATAGGGAACCATAGGCCTGTCAGTTAGTGACAGTGACCTTTTTCTTGTCATAGACAACTGGGGAACTGCATTGCAGAATCATTTTTATGTATTTTTTTAAAAATGCAGATATCAGGGTCTCACCTTGAATCAGAGCTTCCAAGAATGGAACCCAAACACTTGCACTTTTTGTTACTATGGTCCTGCTGTAAGTAACTGGAAAACTGGGGAACATATATGAAAACTGTGGTTTTTTGACATTGGATAAGAGGCCTTTGCAAGACTGTGATCCATGGAAGGAGACAAACAGATGAGAAAGTGAAAGTGAAAGTCACTCGGTGGTGTCCGATTCTTTGTGACCCCATGGACTGTATAGAATTCTCTAGGCCAGAATACTGGAGTGGATAGCCTTTCCCTTCTCCAGGGGATGTTCCCAACCCAGGGATTGAACCCAGGTCTCCCTCATTGCAGGCAGTTTCTTTACCAACTGAGCCACAAGGGAAGCCCAACAAATGAGATCAATTCGTTGAACTCCCTCTTAGAGGCTGTTTGCAAGAAGGACCCTAACAAAGCCTGAAGATTTCATGGTGGAGTTCTTGCAGGCTGAAATGGCACAGGATTTGTGGAGCAGAGTATCATGGAGGAGGAAGTGGTAAAGAGAAATCTCCAGAGATTAGCATAGGGATCCCCGAGTCTATGGCTAGGTACCAATTTATGCATGTGAAATACACACACACACACACGCGCGCGCACAGACTGTATGTGTATATATGTTAGGGGAGTGAATGACATTTTTCTTGATATTGTGTTTGAGAAGCTCATCCATGATGTGTGGCAGTAGCACCTTCATGTCATTGCTCCTTATTATCACATGAACTTTATTGTTTATTCTTGTATTATTAAAGCACACAGTATTTATCATTTGGTGGTTCATAGAACTTCGGTTTTTATGTTTTTTATTCATTTTTAGTTATTACACATAATGGTGCTATCAATATTTTCATGTATCTTTTGGTTCATATATACAAGCATTTTTCTTCAGTGTAAGCCTAGGGGAGGACTAGTTGGATCATAAGATACATATACATGTAATGTACATTTTCCCAGAATGGTTGCACCAACTTTACTTCCACTAGAGGACATGTGAGGTCAAGTTGTTCCATAGTCTCAGCAACACTTGATATTGTCAGTCTTTATAATTTTAGCCATTCTGGTAGACGTGTATTGATATCTCATTGGAGTTTTTGTTTGTGTATTTCCCTGTTTAGTAACAATATTGAACACATATTCATATGCTTTTTGCCATCTAAATATCTTTCTATAGGAGTATCTATGTTTTTCTTACAAATTTATAGAAATTATTTTTACACATTCTGGATACAAACCCTTATCTGTTCTATGATTTTCAAACATCCTCTCTAACATAGTGGAAGATCTTTCACTGTCTTATTGGTGTCTTTTACTTTAGGAACTGGAGTTCCTAAATTTAATTTGTTCTGATTTATTTATCTTTTCTTCTACAGCTAGTGCTTTTTGTGTTCAATTTTGGAAATTTTTGCCAATCTTACTTCATGAAGATATACTCCTCAGTATTTTTTCTAGAGTTTTTTCCTGTCACGATCATGGGAGCAGTCAAATTTTAGTTTCAGTTTTCTCTTTCATATGAATGTCCATTTGCTGCAAGACCATCTTCTCCCTTCTGCGCTGTGCCCCCTTTTACGTAATCAAGTGTCATATATGGATAGGTCTTCCGCTGGATTCTGTTCTCTCCCAATTCTCTATTGTCTGTCCTTATGCCAGTACCACCATCTCAACTGTAACAGCTTTAGAACAAGTCTTTAAATTCAGCAGTGTGGCTCCTCCCAGCTCTGTTCTTTTTCTTCAAAGGTGTCTCAGCGATGATTAGCTCTCTCTGTTTGCATATAGATTTTAGAACCAGTTGGTCAATTTCTACTTTTTTTCCTTTCACTTGTGAGATATAATTGACATACAGAGCTGTATGAGTTTAAGGTGTACAGCCTAATGATTTGACTAGTATACATCATGAAGTGATTACCACTGTCAGTTCAGTGAACAATCATCATCTCATGTAGATACAATATAAAAGAAAAAGAAAATTTTTCCTTATGATGAGAACTTTTAGGACCTACTCCCTTAACAGCTTTTATATTTAACATACAGCAGTGTTAATTTTATGTATCATGTTGTACATTATATCCCTAGTACTTATTGATCTTGTAGCTGAAAGTTTGTACATTTTGATTGCCTTCATCCAATTCCCCCTCCCTTCTCTCTATTTCCATGTAGATTTTAGAACCATTGGCCAGTTTCTACTGTTTTGTGTCAGTTGTAATATGTTTCTGGAATTTTTTCATTTACCTGAACTTGCAAATCTCTCATCATAAATCCTAATATCTTCATATTATCTATTTTATTGTCAGAAGGACTGGTGATAATATCCCTTTTTTATTTCTAGTATTAATCATTTTTGCCTTCTTTCTTTTTCCATTGATTAGTCTTGCAAAGGCATTATCAATTTTCATAATCTTTCTAAAGAATAATTTTTTTGCTTGGTTAATTTTTCTTTTATATTTATTTTCTTTTAAAATTCTGCTTTTATAATTGCCCTACTTTTACTTATTTTGCATTTCTTTTTCTTTTTGCAACTTCTTGAGATGGATACTTAAACCACTGATTTTAAGATGCTTTGCTTTTCTAATATACATGTTGACATTTATACATTTCCCTGGAAGCACTGCTTTCATTTCTCACAAACCTTACTGTACTGGATTTTCATTAACAGTCAGTTCAAGTGGTTTCTAATTTTCATTTTGATTACTTCTGTGTACCAAGTTATTTAGAAGTATATTGTTGAAATTTCAAACGTGGGAGTTTTCTAGGTTTTTTTGGGGGGGGTGGTGTTTTTGATATCTAATTTATGCCTACTGTAGTGAGAGAATGTAATCTCTAATTTTAAACTTAAGAAATTTGTTAGAGTAGCTAATGAACTAGCATATGTCCAATTTAGATAAATGGTGTTGCAGTTAGGTATACTCTTCTACGTATGATAGTTGGGTCAAGTGTATTAATTGTCAAGTTACTAATACCAGTTACTAGTAATATGAGGATATACCAGCTAAAGTGACTATTTCATTCTTTTTATTTCTCTGCTGAAATTCTCTTTTTCGTTCTTTTAGTTCCTTTTAGTAATTTTAGCTCTTTTAGTGATTTAGTTAAACATATTATTTTGAAGTTCATGCCTGATAACTCTGTCAGATAAAATAATAAGTATCTAGCATATGTCTCCAGATGCCCTGGAGGAGGGATAGGCTACCCACTCCAGTATTCTTGGACTTCCCTGGAATTCAGCTGGTAAAGAATCCACCTGCAATGAGAGACCTTCTTTCGATCCCTGGGTTGGGAAGATCCCCTGGAGAAGGGAAAGGCAACCCACTCCAGTACTCTGGCCTGGAGAATTCCGTGGACTGTATAGTCCAGGGGGTCACAAAGAGTGGACACAACTAAACGACTTTCACATCACATGTTTTATTATCTTGGCCTTTAGTTAAGTAGTGTCTTCTCAAATGCCTAAATATTTTTCACTGGGTATCATACACTATATATTAAAAAAAAGAGAGAGAGAGGAATTGAAGTTCTAGATAATGTTAGCTTCCTTCAATGAGAAGTTTCTTTTACTTTGTAGTTTGATCTTGAGCTAGGGCCTCCAGATCACTTTACAACCAGAAATTGAAATGGCTAAAAGTTGGATGTCAGTATTTGGCAGGGCTTTACTCCCAGTGTATATCCCTATGGGATCCAACTCACCTCTATAAATAAATTCCTGCTCTACAGAAAGCCTGAGCTTCCATTTTTGCCCACTAGACCTGTGTCTGCTCTAAGTTCTGCTCAACTTCTCATTTACTCCTTGTAAGAATGCTGTCCCTCTTGAAAGGATAGTGCTACCAAATGCCAGAGTCACCTCTTTGGGCTTCCTGCCTCTCCCTAAGATGCTTCCTGACATGTCTTTACTGCCTTGGTGGTGTATGTGTATTTCAGCTTTCCTAGTTCTCAGTGGGGAGTTTGGTCCAAACAACTAATTTTTGATGGCTAAAAAGTAGAACTCCTAGCCCAGAGAATTTTAAGCTAACAGCAATCTCATTTCATATTATGTGTTAATTGGTTTAGTAAACACCGACCTATGTCTAGAATTCTCCTAGCAGATTTGTGAGCTTAAAAAAAGAAGGATTGTTGTTGCTTTAAGCTAAGGTTTAGCATGACTTAACTATACAGCTGTAGTAAGTGATGCATATTTTGTTATTTGTATCTGATTTTGGTAGCAGAAGTCTATTCATGGGGTCGCAAAGAGTCAGACACGACTGAGTGACTGAACTGAACTGAACTGAACCTCCCCCTACCACCCCACCAAAAGATGCTTTCAATAAGGGCCTAAAGGAAAGAGGAGAGGAGAGATGAACCAAAAATGAACTGTGGCAGGAAGAATTCTAAGACCACCCCCATGCTCTCCACCTCCTGATGTGGCACCCACAATTAGGTTACATGGCAGAAGGAATTTCACGGATACAATTAAAGTTCCTAAGCAGCTAACTGAGTTAATCAAAGAAAGATTACCCTAGTGGGATTAACCTAACCAAGTGTGTGTGTTCTCAGTTGCTCAGTTGTATCTGACTCTGCAACCCTATGGACTGTAGCCCACCAAGGTCCTCTGTCCACGGGATTTTCCAGGCAAGAATACTGGAGTATGTTGCCATTTCCTCCTCCAGGGGATCTTCCTGACCCAGGGATCAAACCCACATCTGCATTGGAAAGCAGATTCTTTACCACTGAGTCTCCTGGGAAACCTTTAAAATTTTGGACAGTGGTCCATTTCTGTGAAGAGATTTGAAGTGTGAGAAGGCTCTGGAAGGGCCACCTGGTAAGGAGATGACAGTGTCCTCTAGGATCTGAAAACAGGAACAGAGACCTCAGTTATACAGTCCAAGGAAATGAATTCTGCCATCAACTCAAGGAGCAGCAGATCTTTCTCCAGATAACCAGTTGCCTGGTTATAGCCATGTGAGACCCTGAGTGGAGGACCCAGCTGAAATATGCTCTGAGATAATAAATCTGTGTTGCTTTAAGCTCCTAATTTGTGATCATTTGTTGCACAGAAATAAAAAACAAAACCAAAAAACTAATACAGCAGTTGTTCAATTTTGAGGGGAACTGGATAAAATATAAAGAAGCCAGGTTTTTTTAGATTTGAACACAAAAGGTACCTTTTCTCAATCAGATAAGATGGCAAACCATTCTCAAATTAAGAAATGGCTTCCAGACAAAGATCAAATCTAGGCTGGAACTGTAGGATTCTTTTATAAAGCTTCAGAATGATGTAAGATGGCACCTCGGAGACAGACTCAAATACGAAAAAGTTTTTCTAAAGATCTTAAAGCATACCTTACAGATTCTTGTTATGCAATGGAGCATAGAATCTTAAGGGATTATTACATAGCAGCTTCATTAGGACCCCAACTTAGAAGAGAGCTTATCTTAAAGAGACTGAGGTTGTGGCTTTCTTAAAAGGACTGAATTCATGGAGAATTCACAGGATATTTTAGAGCACTCTTCTGATGAAAGCACTATCAGCTTAAACTAAGAACCAAAAACAACAGAAAATGATTTCTAAGGAGCTGAACTAGGCTTCCACAAGAAATTAACCTGTGCTTACCTGTTTTCCAGAACTACTATGGACCAGCAGCTATTGCATGCCTCTATATCTTCCCTTTTCCAACTTCTCTGGTGGCTTAGATGGTAAAGTGTCGGCCTGCAATGTGGGAGACCTGGGTTTGATCCCTGGGTCAGGAAGATCCCCTGGAGAAGGAAATGGCAACCCACTCTAGTACTCTTGCCTGGAAAATCCCATGGGCCGAGGAGCCTGGTAGGCTACAGTCCATGGGGTCACAAAGAGTCGGACACGACTGAGTAACTTCATTTTCATATCTCCCCTTTTTCAGCTTTAGTCTTTGAATCCATTGCCTACCTTCCAATTCAGTGTCTCCTCCATGATGGCCCATGGCAAAACAAAGCCAAAGCAGCTTATGGCTTGCATTGAAGCCATGGTCTCTGAAGGATCCGTGCAGCTGGCTTCGGTGTGCTTGAGCTGCCACAGACTTCTCCAAATAGAAGAGCAAGGTTGTGGAGACAGCGACTGACCAGCTGGCTCCTCACTTTTTTGCCTTAAGAATTCTCCATCTTTCTCATCATTAAGTACATGTGCACGAGCATGAATACATGCATAAGCATGTATGTATGTGTCTAAGCGTGTTTGGGTGTCTTTCCAAGAGAACTTTCAAGCAAATTTTCTCCTAACTTCTCCTCTTCAAACTGATGTGTGCCCTTCCATCCAACAGAAAAACCCTCTGCCCCTTTGTAACCAAGCCCATTTCCCTAGTTTAAGAGAGAAAAACCTCGACTAGCTCTTTTGGCAAACACAGGGCGTATAAGAAAGGGGCATGCTCATATCAGATATCTCCCAGCATCTATTTTAGTAGTTCTTCCCTCAGCAGATCGTCTCCATGGGTCAGTCGTGGCTAGAGAACAGCCCCTGGGCACCCCAGATGTAGCTGCTGAACTCCCAGGATGTCCTCATTAGCATAGATCCAGACTCTGCACAGATGTAGAGAAAAAACAAGAAAAAGAAATCTGTCATTCAATTCTTTCAGAGATTCTGTAAAAGAGAAGGTGGACTGACCAAACTGCATAATTCTCCAACCAACAAGCTCACCAGAAAGTGTGGACTTTCTTTAAATGAAAGAGCTGAAGAAGAGAGTTTTCTAAAATGGGGCGCATGTGTTTTTTCCTTCCTGAGGGAAAACCTGTTCAACTTTGGGTTTCATCGCTCATAAATTATCAAGTTATTTCTCACTTACGACATAAATATCAGTCTGGTTGGTATCTATCCACTAGCACATCAGCTGAGACTGAAGAGAGCTAAATTTACAAAACATTAAATCAATAAGCATGTGTGAATGGGTAAACAGCGTGATATCCTTCACTTAATAAGGCTGAGGCATTGCTGTTAATCATCTGTTTTGCAGCTTCTGAAGTTTTTTTTCCTTTTAATTTTATAGTGTTGCTAGAAGCCTAGATGAGTGAGGTCCTTCTATCAGAAGAAAACAATGTATCTCAAAATAGGAAATGAGAAATATTCCCAAGAAGATGAAACCATAATATCGGAAGTGCTGCAATCATTGCAAGATGCTGTAATCATAAGGAAGAAATAATAGCTACAGTGCTTAAACTAAGGAGAAACCCCAGAACAGACAGGGCTACCAGTTGTCTCTCAGGAAAACACCAATCTTCTAGATGGCAAATGGAGGTACAAAAGAATAAAAATAGCATGTTTGCTCCCTTCTCTGTTCTAGGACTCCCCCAAAACATGTCCCTAAACCCACAAGAACAGACTGGCAGTCTCCTTACATTAAAAAAGATCCTTCTGTATAGAAGTACCCACCCCCACCATGGGCTTCCCTTTTATGTTACTAAATAGAAGTCATTACAGGCTGGATTGGAGTATTTCAACTGCTTTATTTGCAATGCCCAGACCAAGAACAACATACTAGAGGGAACCACCAGCAGATGAGAGATTTCATCTGGTAGAAGATGTTAATGACCACTGCAAATTGGTGGGAGCTATAGCTTCCTGGTGGCTCAGAGGGAAAAGCGTCTGCTGGCAATGCAGGAGACCTGGGTTCGATCCGTGGGTTGGGAAGATCCCCTGGAGAAGGAAATGGCAACCCACTCCAGTACTCTTGCCTGGAAAATCCCTTGGACAGAGAAGCCTGATAGACTACAGTCCATGGGATCGCAAAAGGTCGCACATAACTGAGTGACTTCACTTTCCATAGTCCTAAATAGTTCCGTGTAAATGCAAAGTAGGACAATAATGTGGAAAGAACTGAGCTGCCAAGCAAAACCCAGAGGGGACTCCGAACTTGGAGTTTGCAGGGGTGGATGTGGGAGTGAGAAAGATGCAAAAGATGGCATTAACTAGAATTCTATGTAAATACATAGAGGAGACTTGCCTGAGAGAAGGCTGCTGGTGGATTCTGGCCTCTCTGATAAACATACGGACCAATTCTCAAGCACTTATTCTAGAAAAAACCCTTTGTATTGAAGGCTTCTACTCCCTCTCTACCACCATTAACACAGAGAAACGTAGCTCCTAGGCAGCTTTTCTACTCAGGGGTAAAAATGAGCAAGAAAATATGATAACAGTTACAACAGGAGAAGATCCATATCTGCTACCTAAAAAGTAACAATCTAGTCCATGTTTCCTTGTGAATGGACAATAAATCACACGAAAAAATCCAGAATCATGAAATCAAAAGTTCAAGATAAAGAGACTATCTCGTTCCCAATAAATATGAGATAATTTAGGAAAAAGAATAGAAAAAGAAAAACCGGAGATTCAAAATATATTATAAAGGGTATGTTTATTTTTTTTAATTCAGGAAATCCCTTTGAAGGATTCATTAAGAAATAGTAACAAGATTGTCTATAGGGCTGGGAACTAAATGAGAGAGAGCGTTGTCACTATGCATTTCTTTTAGCCTATTGAGTTTTGTCCCAGGACCATGTTTTCCTATTTAAGTTAATAGAATATAATAGATACATAAATTAAGAACAAAGTATCATAGAAAAGGAACAGAGAACATGAAGGACCTCTTGGAAAAGAAAGACATTATTGATGAAATAATAGAAGAGTTTGGATAAAAGAGTAAATATACAAAGAGACAGCAAATCTCAAATGTATGAAGTTTATGAAATGAAAAAGACAGATATTATCAAAGAAATAATAGAAGAAAATTTCTCAGAGCTAAAAAGATATGAATCTTTGGGTTGAAATTACTTTTTGCTAATTCTTCTGTTTTAAAAGATAACTGCATAAATCTGTAATTATAAAACTATGTTTATGGGCTCACACATGTAAAGATATAATTTGTATGACAGTAATTCCTTCTGAAGAAAGAAAAAAGGATGTATGCATATATTGGGGAAAAGATTTTATATAATGTTGAAATTAAGTTCGTATTAACTGAACTAAATTATTTTAAAATTAGGATTGAATTTACTCACCAGATTCTGAGGATGAATGAAAAAAGACCCACAAATAAACATCAGTGTGAAATTTCAGAACTTCCAGGATAGAGAAGAGATCTTAAATACTTCCTTGGAAGAAAAAGAAGTCATTATATAAAAGAATAAGAATCAAACTGCCATGAAGCAATGCATTCAAAATTCTAAGGAAAATAATTTTCAAGCTAGAATTCTGCAACCCAGTCAAATTATCAATCAGCTGTTATGGTAACATAATTTTAGATCTACAAAGCCTCAGAAAATTTACATGTAAAATACTCCTCCTAAAGAATTTTCTTCTGACAAAATAAGATAAAAAGTAATTCAAAAGGAGTTGTAAGATGCAAGAAACAGTGGCACTAATTTGGGTGCAGAATAAAAAGAAATCCCAGGAGAAGAAATCTGTAGCTGGCCTGGAAAGCAGTTAGCCCAAATTAGAAGGGCAAGTCAGGGGGCTCCTACAAGAATGTATTTAAGTGGTAGCCGAAGAGAACGGTGGTGTGTGTGTGTGTGTGTGTGTGTGTGTGCGTGCGTGCACGTGCTCAGTCTTACATATATCAGACAAAATACCTTCCACACCTCCTTTTCCTCTGACTCACCTGACAAGAAAAGACAGTGCCGGTTAGGCTAAACTCTGCCTAGGCCATGTCTGCACATCGGCAGCTGTTCATAACGGGAGACAATTGCAGCGGGAATGACTGGTCTCTAGGCACATGACCACAAATCTCACAGATGCCCTAAGCATAGACTACCAATGCTGTTATGTTTAAGTTCCAGTCTTTCTCTAGCATCTATTTTATACCATCTTCTTAGTCTCTAAACCTCGTACAACTGTTGTGCATTCCTAAGTCTTAACTGATACTTACATTATTGATTTATTGATACAGTAGACATATTGCTCTGTGTAATTCTTTTCCTCATGATTATAATTAATTAAACCAGTCTGGACCCCTTCCTGACATGCACACAGACATAAAATCCCATGTGGTCTGGAGAAGAAGAGAAAGTCCATCTACAGAGAAAGAGAAGGGAGAGCAAGGTAGAGTGAATCCATCTGGCTCAGGTTTCTTGGTTCCAGTTCCCTTTTAAGGTCCAACAGCTTTTTTGTCCTGAATTTAATGAAATATCACTATATGTTCATGTAAAATTCCATGCCCTCCCCACCCCCACTTCTAGCTTGAGTTCGCCTCCAAGGCCAGGGGCGGTGGCCCTGAGGAGCCACCGCGTACCCGAGACCAGGGGCGGCGGCCAGGAGGAGCCACCCCGTGCTGGAGGCCAGGGGCGGCGGGCGGACGCAGAAGGGCCTAGAGGAGCTATCTCACGTGGAGGGTCAGGAAGGTCGGCGGTAAGGAGATAACCCTCATCCAAGGTAAGGAGCAGCAGCTGTGCTTTGCTGGAGCAGCCGTGAAGAGCCACCCAACACCCAAGGTAAGAGAAACCCAACTAAGATGGTAGGTGTTGCAAGAAGGGATCAGAGGGCAGACACACTGAAACCGTACTCACAGAAAACTAGTCAATCTAATCACACTAGGACCACAGCCTTGTCTAATTCAATGAAACCAAGCCATGCCCGCGGGGCAACCCAGGATAGGCGGGTCATGGTGGAGAGGCCTGACAGAATGTGGTCCACTGGAGAAGGGAATGGCAAACCACTTCAGTATTCTTGCCTTGAGAATACCATGAACAGTATGAAAAGGCAAAATGATAGGATGCTGAAAGGGGAACACTCCAGGTCAGTAGGTGCCCAATATGCTACTGGAGATCAGTGGAAAAATAACTCCAGAAAGAATGAAGGGATAGAGCCAAAGCAAAAACAATACCCAGCTGTGGATGTGACTGGTGATAGAAGCAAGATCTGATGCGGTAAAGAACAATATTGCATAGGAACCCAGAATGTCAGGTCCATGAATCAAGGCAAATTGGAAGTGGTCAAACAGGAGATGGCAAGAGTGAACGTAGACATTCTAGGAATCAGCGAACTAAAACGGACTGGAATGGGTGAGTTTAACTCAGATGACCATTATATCTACTACTGCGGGCAGGAATCCCTCAGAAGAAATGGAGTAGCCATCATGGTCAACAAGAGAGTCCAAAATGTAGTACTTGGATGCAATCTCGAAAATGACAGAATGATCTCAGTTCATCTCCAAAACAAATCATTCAATATCAGTTATCCAGGTCTATGCCCCAATGAGTAACACTGAAGAAGCTGAAGTTGAATGGTTTTATGAAGACCTACAAGATCTTTTAGAACTAACACCCAAAAAAGATGTCCTTTTCATTATAGGGGACTGGAATGCAAAAGTAGGAAGTCAAGAAACACCTGGAGTAACAGGCAAATTTGGCCTTGGAATGTGGAATGAAGCAGGGCAAAGACTAATAGAGTTTTGCCAAGAAAATGTACTGGTCATAGCAAACACCCTCTTTCGACAACACAAGAGAGGACTCTACACATGGACATCACCAGATGGTCAACACCGAAATCAGATTGATTATATTCTTTGCAGCCAAAGATGGAGAAGCTCTATACAGTCAACAAAAACAAGACCGGGAGCTGACTGTGACTCAGATCATGAACTGCTTATTACCAAATTCAGACTCAAATTGAAGAAAGTAGGGAAAACTGCTAGGCCATTCAGGTATGACCTAAATCAAATTCCTTATGATTATACAGAGGAAGTGAGAAATAGATTTAAGGGTCTAGATCTGATAGATAGAGTGCCTGATGAACTATGGAATGAGGTTCGTGACATTGTACAGGAGACAGGGATCAAGCCCATCCCCATGGAAAAGAAATGCAAAAAAGTAAAATGGCTGCCTGGGGAGGCCTTACAAATAGCTGTGAAAAGAAGAGAGGCAAAAAGCAAAGGAGAAAAGGAAAGATATAAACATCTGAACGCAGAGTTCCAAAGATAGCAAGAAGAGATAAGAAAGCCTTCTTCAGCGATCAATGCAAAGAAATAGAGGAAAAGAACAGAATGGGAAAGACTAGAGATCTCTTCAAGAAAATTAGAGATACCAAGGGAACATTTCATGCAAAGATGGGCTCAATAAAGGACAGAAATGGTATGGACCTAACAGAAGCAGAAGATATCAAGAAGAGGTGGCAAGAATACAGGTAAGAACTATACAAAAAAGATCTTCACAACCTGGATAATCACGATGGTGTGATCGCTAATCTAGAGCCAGACATCCTGGAATGGGGTCAAGTGGGCCTTAGAAAGTATCACTACGAACAAAGCTAGTGGAGGTGATGGCATTCCAGTTGAGCTATTTCAGATCCTGAAAGATGATGCTGTGAAAGTGCTACACTCAATATGCCAGCAAATTTGGAAAACTCAGCAGTGACCACAGGACTGGAAAAGGTCAGTTTTCATTACAATTCCAAAGAAAGGCAATGCCAAAGAATGCTCAAACTACCGCACAATTGCACTCATCTCACAAGCTAGTAAAGTAATGCTCAAAATCCTCCAAGCCAGGCTTCAGCAGTAAGTGAACTGTGAACTTCCTGATGTTCAAGCTGGTTTTAGAAAAGGCAGAGGAACCAGAGATCAAATTGCCAACATCTGCTCTGTCATGGAAAAAGCAAGAGAGTTCCAGAAAAACATCTATTTCTGCTTTATTGACTATGCCAAAGCCTTTGACTGTGTGGAACACAATAAACTGTGGAAAATTCTGAAAGAGATGGGAATATCAGACGACCTGACCTGCCTCTTGAGAAATCTGTATGCAGATCAGGAACCAACAGTTAGAACTGGACATGGAACAACAGACTGGTTCCAAATAGAAAAAGGAGGACGTCAAGGCTGTATATTGTCACCCAGCTTATTTAACTTATATGCAGAGTACATCATGAGAAACGCTGGGCTGGAGGAAGTACAAGCTGGAATCAAGATTGCCGGAAGAAATATCAATAACCTTAGATATGCAGATGACACCACCCTTATGGCAGAAAGTGAAGAGGAAGTAAAAAGCCTCTTGATGAAAGTGAAAGAGGAGAGTGAAAAAGTTGGCTTAAAGCTCAACATTCAGAAAACAAAGATGGTGACATCTCGTCCCATCACTTCATGGGAAATAGATGGGAAACAGTGGAAACAGTGTCAGACTTTATTTTTGGGGGCTCCAAAATCACTGTAGATGGTGACTGCAGCCATGGAATTAAAAGACGCTTACTCCTTGGAAGAAAAGTTATGACCAACCTAGATAGTACTTTCAGAGTCAGAGACATTACTTTGCCAACAAAGGTCCGTCTAGTCAAGGCTATGGTTTTTCCTGTGATCATGTATGGATGTGAGAGTTGGACTGTGAAGAAGGCTGAGCTCCGAAGAATTGATGCTTTTGAACTGTGGTGTTGGAGATGACTCTTGAGAGTCCCTTGGACTGCAAGGAGATCCAACCAGTCCATTCTGAAGGAGATCAACCCTGGGATTTCTTTGGAAGGAATGATGCTAAAGCTGAAGCTCTAGTACTTTGGCCACCTCATGTGAAGAGTTGACTCATTGGAAAATACTCTGATGCTGGGAGGGATTGGGGGCAGGAGGAGAAGGGGATGACAGAGGATGAGATGGCTGGATGGCATCACTGACTCGATGGACGTGAGTCTGAGTGAACTCCGGGACAGGGAGGCCTGGCGTGTTGCGATTCATGGGGTCGCAAAGAGGCGGACACGACTGAGCTGAACTGAACTTGGTTGGTGAATTTTTGTCCTGGGTTGGTGCACCACGCCCCCCATGCCAAGTTTGGAATTGCAAGATAAAGGAGTCAAGCAAATGAAGATAAAAGTATTTGGTTTATACTAGATTAATGCTGAATTGGAGGATGTAACTTTTGGAGATGTGTAACTAGAGAGAATTTCATAATGTTGAACCCTAGAATTTGCCCAACCCATCCATCGCAGGTTGGCAGGAAAACTGTGGCCTCCCCTTGCAAGGGCAGAGCCTTTGCCACTAACTTACCTCATGGCACAATTTCTCTGCACCCAGAGAAATCCCAGGAAGAAAGAGGGGAAGGAGGGCCTAAGCGCAGACCCACAGTCTGTGCTCCTGAAGTCACTCAGCAGATAAGAAGTTCCTCCTTTCCTGGCGATGAAGAGGTCAGAGAGTCCAGGTATGTTTTCCACACGGTTTCCACAGAAACCTACGGAGGGGGGAAATACTTAGTCACACATAGTCCCTCCCTCTTCAGCCTAGTTGTGTCCTCTACACACACAGAGTCAGGAATCTCCTTTTGTCTACTCTAGCGCAGCAATAAGGTTGTCATTATGGAAAAAAAGAAGACATAAAAATTCAGCAAATAATTGGAAAATATTTTGTGACCTCTTTTATTTATTTATTTTTTTAATGGTACTGGCACAAAGACAGAAATATAGATCAATGGAACAAAATACAAAGCCCAGAGATAAATCCACAGGCATATGGACACCTTATCTTTAACAAAGGAGGCAAGAATATACAATGGAGTAAAGACAATCTCTTTAACAAGTGGTGCTGGGAAACCTGGTCAACCACTTGTAAAAGAATGAAACTAGAACACTTTCTAACACCACACATGAAAATAAACTCAAAATGGATTAAAGATCTAAATGTAAGACCAGAAACTATAAAACTCCCAGAGGAGAACATAGGCAAAACACTCTCCGACATAAATCACAGCAGGATCCTCTATGATCCACCCCCCAGAATTCTGGAAATAAAAGCAAAAATAAACAAATGGGATCTAATTAAAATTAAAAGCATCTGCACAACAAAGGAAAGTATAAGCAAGGTGAAAAGACAGCCTTCGGAATGGGAGAAAATAATAGCAAATGAAGCAACTGACAAACAGCTAATCTCAAAAATATACAAGCAACTTATGCAGCTCAATTCCAGAAAAATAAATGACCCAATCAAAAAATGGGCCAAAGAACTAAATAGACATTTCTCCAAAGAAGACATACGGGTGACCTCTTTTAAAATAGTGATTTCTCCATCTGAAGTAGGTTTAGGAAGTTGACATATATTTCTGACCAAGATGTCTTGGTCACATTTCATGGAATATGATTTCCTTTTAGGAGTTACAGGCAGTATCGTACTTATGTGGTGATCTTTTACAACCCTTACAATACTGTAATCAATTCTAGGTCACCAAATGTAGCTTGTGGCCAAGGTCTTCTTGCAAAATATTGCTTCATTGTGCTTCACTCATTGTGGCTAGGATATGTGACAGATGCCTTCTGGAATAACAGTGAGACTTCTTGATAAAAGTCATTCTTTATGGGCAGATAGCTCGGGATGGCCGGAGAAGGCAATGGCACCCCACTCCAGTACTCTTGCCTGGAAAATCCCATGGATGGAGGAGCCTGGTGGGCTGCAGTCCATGGGGTCGCTAAACGTTTGACACTACTGAAGTGACTTAGCAGCAGCAGCAGCAGCAGCAGCTCGGGATGGCAGCTTGTTAAAAGCTTGGGTGCCTCTGCCCTTCTCTCTTGGTCACCCCATCCATAATACATTTGAATCCAGGACATTAATATCATGGTCCCACCCCAAAAAGATGGATCAAGCAGGTATTTGCCATTAAAGCTCTTGCAGGGAAGATGGCATGCCACAGTTTTGAGGCTACTGGGACATGCAGCCCAATGTACTGTAATTAAATGTTATTTTTCAAGCCTACTAATAAGACTGGAATAAAAATAATTGGGCAGATGTCTTTATTTTACATATCTCTCAATGTAATTAGGGTTTAGGGTGATCTTTAGAAATAAAGTAACCAAAGAATCTTTTGATCAGCATAATGTTTAAAAGCAACACCATAGAACTAGAATAGTTACAAGAACTCTTTGACTCCTTTGATAAGAGAAAAAACTTTCTTCTTATGCCCAATTTGAGAGTGAAAGTAAGATTTGTTTTAAGTGGTGAGAATTATCAATGCCATCTATTTGCGGCTGTATTTTCAGAGTAATTAAATGCAACACACAACATTGAAATCTCAGGGGCTTAGCGCATAAAGTGTGTTTCTCACTCTCATCACAGCCTGGTGTTAACAAGGGAGATCTCCATCTTCTACAACACCTGTGCATGCTCTTCAAGGTTGCCCCCACTGGGGAAGAAGACATACTAGCCCCTACATGCCTCTACCTGGAAGGGACACATAGAGAAGCCATTGGTCAATTTAATCATATGGCCATAACCTAATTGCAAGGGGTGGGCTGTGTTGGGAAATATTAATACATAATAAAATGTAGATTGATCTTTAGAAAAGAAAATCCCCAAAATGCTATACTCAACATAATTTTTAAATGCACTACCATAGTGAAAGCACAAGGGTATTTGGTAAGCATGGTCTCTGTCACTATAGCTAAGTACAGCTGTCAGGCCATCTTTCAAATCAATGGTGGTTGCTTTTAGCAAGGCAGTCCTACTCTGTTCAGAATTTACATTTTATATCCTTAAGACTATAAGGAGAGTAGGTATTGGCATGTCTAATTCAGTCAGTCCTCAGATATTGTAGAATACACACACACACACACGTGTATACGCATGCTAAGTTGCCTCAGTTGTGTCCAATTCTTTGAGACTCTATGGAATGTAGCCCGTCAGGCTCTTCTGTCTATGGGATTCTCCAGGCAAGTATACTGGAGTGGATTTTCATGTCCTCCTCCAGGGGATCTTCCCATACTCAGGGATCGAACCTGGGTCTCTTATGTCTCCTACATTTGTAGGTGGGTTCTTTACCACTAGCACCACCTGGGAAGCCCATTCGTGTGTGTGTGTGTGTGTGTCTGTGTGTGTGTCCGTGTGTGTGTCTGTGTGTGTCTGTGAGACTTTGCTAAACCTGTTAGTAAAAGCATATTTTCATGTATAGGATATTTATTTGTAACAAGTTCTTTAACTTCTGAGACTCACTGGATAGCTCTCTCATTTCAGTTTTGCTTTAGTCCAAAGAGGTTGGAAGACCATTGACAATGCCTCTTAAAAGATGATCCTGCAACATTATCTAAGAAATCATCAAGATTCCTGGGTGGAGACAGATGGTGCTGTGCAGCAGTAAAATAATCAGTGTGCACCAGACTGTTGATCTTATATGCGAATCATCAATCTCCAGACAATGACTGATGGTACTTGTGAACATTTTCCCACAGACTCATCAGATGTGCTTGCCATAATGCAGTCAGAAAACTGAGTGCCCCTATTATGGTAATTGTGAATTACACAGGCAATGGAAGCACAATACACTTGACCGAGATACAGGGTTTGATCTGCTTTAAGGTAGAAGTGAGCCTCTTGACACAAGAACTCCAAGAAGTGGCCAGACATCAGACTGTTCACTTTGTTTTAGTCCTAATGTTTGAGGTTGTATTCATTTGCCTACCAATAGTATCTGATGTGTGGATGTGTAGTGAGGGTTGGTTTTCAATATTTTTTCTTTTAGAAAAAATTCTATCACCTCTCTATTGTTATAAAAGACTTTGAATTTGTTAAAAGTAAGGAGAAACAATAAATGAGCAGGCTGTCATTCAGCAAGACTGTTCTTAATTGATTTAGAAATACTCTAGGCACCCCTAGAGAAACACTCTAGGCTAGTGTTTCAAAGGGACCAAAACACTAGCAGTGAATCACTCTAATATGTATATATATATACATATATATGTATATTTAACTTAAGTAACTTTTGTTTCTTATATATATGTTATAGATATTAATTACAGTATTTTGAATCTTTTTGTTTAAAGTTTTAATGGAAAAAACTGATGATTTCAAACTGGGGTAGTTGAAGATGGTTCAGTTCAGTTCAGTTCAGTCACTGAGTCGTATCTGACTCTTTGTGACCCTGTGAATCACAGCACGCCAGGCCTCCCTGTCCATCACCAACTCCCGGAGTTCACTCAAACTCATGTCCATTGAGTCAGTGATGCAATCCAGCCATCTCATCCTCTGTCATCCCCTTCTCCTCCTGCCTTCAATCTTTCCTAGCATCAGGGTCTTTTCAAAGGAGTCAGGTCTTCACATCAGGTGGCCAAAGTATTGGAGTTTCAGCATCAGTCCTTCCAATGAATATTCAGGACTGATTTCCGTTAGGATGGACTGGTTGGATCTCCTTGCAGTCCAAGGGACTCTCAAGAGTCTTCTCCAATACCACAGTTCAAAAGCATCAATTTTTTGGTGCTCAGCTTTCTTCATAGTCCAACTCTCACATCCATACATGACCACAGGAAAAACCATAGCCTTGACTAGATGGACCTTTGCAGGCAAAGTAATATGTCTGCTTTTCAATATGCTATCTAGTTGGTCATAACGTTCCTTCCAAGGAGTAAGTGTCTTTTAATTTCATGGCTGCAATCACCATCTGCAGTGATTTTGGAGGCCCAAAAAGATAAAGTCTGACACTGTTCCAACTGTTTCCCCAACTATTTCCTATGAAGTGATGGAAGCAGATGCCATGATCTTCGTTTTATGAATGTTGAGCTTTAAGCCAACTTTTTCACTCTCCTCTTTCACTTTCATCAAGAGGCTTTTTAGTTCCTCTTCACTTTCTGCCATAAGGGTGGTGTCATCTGCATATCTAAGGTTATTGATATTTCTCCCGGCAACCTTGATTCCAGCTTGTGCTTCCTCCAGCCCAGCGTTTCTCATGATGTACTCTGCATATAAGTTAAATAAGCTGGGTGACAATATACAGCCTTGACGGACTCCTTTTCCTATTTGGAACCAGTCTGTTGTTCCATGTCCAGTTCTAACTGTTGCTTCCTGACCTGCATACAGATTTCTCAAGAGGCAGGTCAGGTGGTCTGGTATTCCCATCTCTTTCAGAATTTTCCACAGTTTATTGAGATCCACACAGTCAGAGGCTTTGGCATAGTCAATAAAGCAGAAACAGATATTTTTCTGGAACTCTCTTGCTTTTTCGATGATCCAGCAGATGTTGGCAATTTGATCTCTGGTTCCTCTGCCTTTTCTAAAACCAGCTTGAACATCAGGAAGTTCACAGTTCACGTACTGCTGAAGCCTGGCTTGGAGGATTTTGAGCATTACTTTACTAGCTTGTGAGATGAGTGCAATTGTGTGGTAGTTTGAGCATTCTTTGGCATTGCCTTTCTTTGGGATTGGAATGAAAACTGACCTTTTCCAGTCCTGTGGTCACTGCTGAGTTTTCCAAACTTGCTGGCATACCGAGTGTAGCACTTTCACAGCATCATCTTTCAGGATTTGAAACAGCTCCACTGGAATTCCATCACCTCCACTAGCTTTGTTCATAGTGATGCTTCCTAAGGCCCACTTGACTTCACATTTCAGGATATCTGGCTCTAGGTGAGTGATCACACCATCGTTATTATCTGGGTCATGAAGATTTTTTTGTACAGTTCTGTGTATTCTTGCCACCTCTTCTTGATATCTTCTGCTTCTGTTAGGTCCATACCATTTCTGTCCTTTATCGAGCCCATCTTTGCATGAAATGTTCCCTTGGTATCTCTAATTTTCTTGAAGAGATCTCTAGTCTTTCCCATTCTGCTGTTTTCCTCTATTTTTTTGCATTGATTGCTGAGGAAGGCTTTCTTATCTCTCCTTGCTATTCTTTGGAACTCTGCATTCAGATGTTTATATATCTTTCCTTTTCTCCTTTGCCTTTTGCTTCTCTTCTTTTCACAGCTATTTGTAAGGCCACCTCAACTTTTTTGCTTTTTTGCATTTCTTTTCCATGGGGATGGTCTTGATCCCTGTCTCCTGTACAGTGTCACAAACCTCTGTCCATAGTTCATCAGGAACTCTATCAGATCTAGTCTCTTAAATCTATTTCTCACTTCCACTGTATAATCATAAGGGATTTGATTTAGGTCATACCTGAATGGTCTAGTGCTTTTCTCCACTTTCTTCAATTTAAGTCTGAATTTGGCCATAAGGAGTTCATGATCTGAGCCACAGTCAGCTCCTGGTCTTGTTTTTGCTGACTGTATAAAGCTTCTCCATCTTTGGCTGCAAAGAATATAATCAATCTTATTTCAGTGTTGACCATCTGGTGATGTCAACTTATATAGAGTCTTCTTTTGTGTTGTCGAAAGAGGGTGTTTGCTATGACCAGTGCATTTTCTTGGCAAAACTCTATTAGCTTTTGAGTACTATTAAATTCACATAGATTACCTGCAGGCCTAGGAGTTGCTACTATTTGAACTTTGCCTATGACTTTCAGGGTTATCGTAACTCATCACAAGTTATAATGGAATGTGTCTTCTCAGGAAGTCTATGCAAATGCAGCCTGTGAGGGTGATAACAAGGATAAGGACGTCAAGATGTTTAAGAAGCGGTTTAGATAGAAGATAGCTGTTTTTGCTTGTTGTCTCCATTATTCTTCCTTAATGAGCCTAACTTGAAGGAGGTGAGGTTAGCCACAAGAAATTGATAAAGCAAGACTTTTCACATGTGTAATCTCTTACTTAGAAAGGAGGATAAGACAGTGATAAAACATATTGGCTTGGAATCAAATTTCCTGGGTTCAAATTGCATCTCAGCCACTTACTAGTTATAAGATTATATCTTGCAGCCTCAGTTTCTTCATCTATAAAAAGAGAAAAATTATATTATCTATCTTTCAGTGTCATGTGGATAATGAGATTGTATTCATAAAGAATTTAGCAATTAATGTTTTTGCATGTGTTAACATGAGAGAGTGTAACCAGGTGCTGTCCAAGGTCCTGAGGTGAGCTCTGAATCATGATTGTTGCAACACAATAGGAGTGTACAGTACGGAGATCTATGAAGTAGATGACCTCCCATTCGGCAAGGCTTTTCTATGTAGGGCACCATTTTGATTAATTTGAAGTGAGACCACTGATGAAGTGCTTCACTCTTAAGCTGTATCAGGGGATTAAGTGCCAACAAGTTAACTAGCCATTTAAGAAAAGAGCTGTTTTGACTTTCCCTCCCTTCAGTGAATTACCTTATTGATCAATTAATATCTCTGTGGACACACTTTAACTTTAAAAATAAAATACACCCACAAATTTATTCTTTATATGGGTTTGATGTATGAAAGGAAAATTTTTAGGAGAATCTGTTTAACCTGGTAGGCATCCAACCAACATGTTATTTTTAGTAACTTATGATTGGAATATAATGTCCAATGCACAGGTAAGCTGTTATCTATTAAATTGTATGAAATAATCAAATGTCCTCCTGACATTATATTATGTATTATATAATTTATGCTTTACTTCATGTCCCTCTCTCTTATGAGAAAATAGTTGCTCCATAAGGGCAGGGTAGTGTCTTCTTTGCACACTTTTATTCCTAGAGCCTGAAACTGTGCATAGCATATAAAAGACATACCAACAATTTAGATAACCTAAATGAAATGTACAAATTCCAGAAAGGCAAAAATTATTGAGATTGACTCAAGAAGAAATAGAAAACCTGAGAGATATATAATAGGTGAGGAGATTGAATTAGTAATTTTAAAACATCCCACCAAGAAAATTCCAGGCCCAGATGACTTCATTTGTCAGTTCTACCAAATGTTTGGGCTTCCCTTGTAGGTCTGTTGGTAAAGAATCTGTCTGCAGTGCAGGAGACCCGAGTTTGATCCCTGGGTTGGGAAGATTCCCTGGAGTAGGAAATGGCAACCCACTCCAGTATACTTGCCTGGAAAATCCCATGGACAGAGGAGCCTGATGGGCTTCAGTCCATGTGGTCACAAAGAGTCAGGCACAACTGAGCGACTAACACTTACTTACTTCCTTACTTACCAAATGCTTCAAGAATTAACACCGATGCTTCATATGCTTCCAACACGTAGAAGAGAGGGCACACTTCTTAACCTATTCTATGAGGTCAGTATGGTCCTGATAGATAAATCAAATGAATATCACAAGAAAACGACAAACCAGTATCTCTTATGAATATATATATATATTCCTCATCAAAACAGTAGCAAACTGAACGCATATAAAAAGAATATACAACATGACCAAGTGGTATTTGCCCAGGAATGCAAGCCAGTTCAACATACAAAAATCAATTAATATTATATACCACACTATAAAATAAAGGACAAAAAGCCCTGCATGATCAAAGGTATAATCCAATTAAAAATGGTCAAAGGATATAAGTAGATATTTCTCCTAAGAAAATATACAAATGGCCAACAAATATATAAAATGGCATTCAACATCATTAGATAAGATACCAGACAGCATTAGAGACTGTGCACATCACAACCACAGTAAGACACTGCTATGAACAAATTCAGATAGCTATAGACTAGATGATTGACAGTACCAAGGTAAAATTGGAACCCTCACATATTTCTGTTAAGAATGTAAAATAATGTGACAGTTTGACAGTTTCTAAAAATATTTAATGTAAAGTTAATATGTGACCCAACATTTCTGCCCCTCACTATGTGCCCAAGAAAATTGAAAACATATGTCTTGTACATGAATGTTTATAGCAGCAGTATTAATAGCCAAAAAGTGGGAACAAACGCCCATCAATGGATGAGTGGACAAACAATGTTATATCTATACAATGAAATATTATTCAGTCATTAAAAGGAATGGAGTTCTGACCCATGCTACCACATGGATGAACCTGGGAATTATCATGCTAAGGAAAGAAGCCAGTAATAAAAGACACATTTTATATGATTCATTTATATAAAATGTCCAGAATATCCATAGAAATAGAAAGTATATTATAGTTGCAAGGGCTGGGAGTGGGATAATAGGGTGTTACTGTTAGTGGATACAGGGTTTCTTTTTGTATAATGAAAATATTCTGGAATTAAATAATAATGATGTTGCAGAACTCTGTGAACATACTAAACACCATTGAATTGTGCATTTTTAAAAGGTGAAGTACATGATACTTGAATTACATTTTAACAAAGCTGATTTTAAACATTTGAGTGAAGAAGCACAGCTAATAATGGAAAATACAAAGAATTCCATTCCTTAATTGCTTCTTACACAGAAAACTGAAAGGAATCCAAATATATAGTTCTTACCCACTGTCTTCTTGCTTTACATCCATTCTGCCATCTTTGCCTTTGAACTTTGCAACAAAAAAAAAAGAAAAGTTCTTACTTTCTCTTAGCACGTCACTTCTACATCCTTCATTGTGTAAACAAACTTAGCATCTTTGATAGTGAGAAAGAATTCATCTTCTTCACAAGAATGGCGGGAATGAAGAATTGCCTGGAAGTTATAGGATATTTTTGGTAGACTAGGAGAAGAAGGGTATCTGCACATACTCCCACACGGAAACTTCTTATTTGTGTTCATATATGTAGAAATAGGATAGAACATACATTTAATGTTGCAGTAAAGCAAATTGTTTTGTAGTTAATGATGCACATTAAGGTAGGAGTTCTTTAAGTGATATGATATGTTGGGAAGGATTATCTTTTCTCTTTATCCATTCCCTATTCATCCCCTCGTGGAACCTGGTTCTTTTCAGTGCTTGGAGAGGGAATAGAAAGGGGCTATCTCTAATGTAACTGAAGGGAAGAAGACAGACACTAACACGTTACTAATGCAAGAGAGATCTTGAAGGGAATTAACCTTTGCTATGTGAGTGTTTTTATGAATGGTTGCTAGATGTTTTCACTCTTAGGCCAGTTCACTTTGATATCTCTTCCTTCTTGCTATTCACTCAAAGGATTTGGAGCTCACTTTCTCCCCTCGGGTGTTAGAGGGACTTGGTGGAACACAGAGTGACTACAATCATCAGCAGAAACAGGACACAAGATGTCTGCCCCTTGGGGAAGGGGAGAAAAATGGTTATGCAGCCTCAGGTACCTTTGAGGGAGGAAAGAGAAGGTTCAGGGAAAGGGCCCCATGGGATTTTTTTTGTTTTTACAATCAGGTTCACCAGCATTAGCTGAGAGTCTAGAAGTAAGGCCCTGTATGTAAAAGTGAGGCTCAGAGACCACACAAATAGTTGAAGAAAGTCAGTTGCAAACCTGTCACTCCGAGGGCCTTAGGTGAGTTGGAACACTATATTACTTAAATAGCAACCCACTCCAGTATTCTTGCCTGGAAAATCCCATGGATAGAGGAATCTGGTAGGCTACATATAGTCCATGGGATCACAAAGAGTCAGACACGACTGAGCAACTTCACTTTAACTGTAGTGTAATAATAGATAACATTCAGTGTGGTTTTGTGCCTATATTTGATTGGTTGAAGGGGTAGGCAGGTCACTGTTACCACACTCCCAGATTACCAGCTAACTCTTTGACTCCTCTGTTCTGAGGGGTGGGAGGTGAAGAGAGCAACAGGTGGGACCGCCCAGCAATCTCTTCTTGATTTCAGTTATGTAAACTTATGTCAGGGAGGAATTTAAATTGTCCTCTTTTGATTGATTTTATGTTGTCCATATTATGATTATAGTATCTGCAAACTGGGGGATCACTTGTAAAGGTTGTTTTGTGAGATAATTTTTAACTGCGTTAGCAAACAAATACATTTGGGGTGACAATGATAGTGATTTCAAATTAGGGGAAGAGAAAGGAATCAAATTCAGAATTAATACCTTAACCGATAGAAAATAAGAAAAAATATTCAGTAGTTTTATAAAATTGACTAAATGCCAACTCTATTGATAAACATCCCAGGGAAACCTACAAAGCTAGGAGTCCTTGAATCTGGCGTGGTCCACTCCTCCTAACAGAATAAATCTCCAGAGGTTTGTTGCAGCTATCTAATGGGAATTGTGTGTTAATAAGACCCACAGAGGAAGAGATCTAAATTCCTGTCCAAATCAATAAATTAAATCACTGCCCTCACACCTCAGAGCTTGTAAAACTTTTCATTCTTGAACTACTCAAGTGTGTCTAATCACCAGACTCACACCTATCTTTATGAGGTGGGCAAAATGACATGTGCCAAATAAATTAGCATTGACAGGGACTGGGTTTCTTCCATTGTTATTGCTTCAATGCTCAGAGAGATGCTTTGTTTGAAGCATGTTGCAAGACAAATACATTTTTTGAGTGTCAGATTTCATATGCTTGCATCTTTTCCTAGTCCCTTACCTGTCATTATATGAAACTTTTATGACTGCTTGTAGACAATGGCTGGAAACACAAAGGGAAGAAAAAGAGCATAGTTCAGTAAATAACAAATCAGCAATTTATGCTTGGCTGAGGAATTCAGCTCCCAGGCACCAGGCTGCTGAAGAGGCTGGATTCAGGCATAGTTGGCACTGGTGAGTCATAGAGAGGAGCTTTAAGCACCCTTGTGTCCTACTGTTAGTGGAGCTAACCTTGCTTCAGCTACTAATCAAATCGAAGAATCTCGCATCAATTGCTTTATTTGCTTGCCTCTGTTTCTTGACCTGCAGAATCAATCTACCAACATTGTACTCTTCCTTTGATACACATTATGGTTGTAAAATATTGCTAATAAAAATTAGAAAAGTAGTTGACAGTTAAATATAAATTAAATAAAGATGGCACACTGCAGGCATAAAAGGATGAGCTTTGATTTCTCCAGAACAATGATAGCCTACATTTATGGAAGGTTTTACTATGTGCCAGGAATTATTCTAAGTACTTTACTTATATAACCACTTATTTAATCCCTTTAGAAACCCCATGAGTTCAGTATTTCATGTATAACATGCAGAGAATAATAATTCTATATCACAAAATTGTTGAAACAATTCCAGGCATAAAGGAAACAATAAATGTTAGCTGTTATGATTTGGCTCACAATCTTCTCTACTCTTTTTCACTCCTTGAAAATTCAGGCATTTGCTTTTCTCCAGTTTGGGGGCACTTTTTTCCTTATCCATGATATACCTAAGTCACATACACAGATTCTTTCTATGTTTTAAGATAAAAGTTTTTGAGCTTAAAATATTGGATGCACTTAACCACGGCTTCCCTGGTGGCTCAGAGGTTAAAGCATCTGCCTCTAATACGGGAGACTTGGGTTTGATCCCTGGGTCAGGAAGATCCCCTGGAGAAGGAAATGGCAACCCACTCCAATATTCTTGCCTGGAGAATCCCATGGACGGAGGAGCCTGGTGGGCTACAGTCCATGGGGTCGCAAAGAGTTGGACATGACTGAGCAACTTAACTTATCTTAGCTTAACACGGTGGTATCACCTTTCCTCTTCCATTTTTTCACTCCCTTTTTACTGAGTTTTATGCCATGCTTACTTTGATAATGGCTTTTTTTTTTTCACTTTTCACCTGGTAATTATGTTGTAATCTTTTTAAAAATGAAGTATTGTTATGTCCAATATTATATAATTTACAAGTATACAATTTAGTGATTGACAGTTTTTAATGGTTATATCCATTTATAGTTATTATAAAATATTGACTATATTCCCTGTGTTGTGTGATATATCCTTTTAGCTTATTTTATATATAACAGTTTGTACCTTTTAATTCTCTCCTCCTTCCTGGTCTCTCTCACTTTTGCTCTTGCCACTGGTAACCACTAGTTTTTCCCTCTATACCTGTGAGGCTGTTTATTTTTTATTATATTCACTAGTTTGTTGTATTTTTTAGGTTCCACATGTAAGTGATATCATACAGTATTTGTCTTTCTCTGACTTATATCACTTAGCATAATACCTGCCAAGTCCATCAATGTTGTTGCAAATGGCAAAATTTTATTCTTTTTATGGCTGAGTAATATTCCATTATGTGTGTGTATCATATCTTTTTTATCTATTCTTCTGTTGATAGACACATAGGTTGCTTCCATGTCTTGGCCACTGTAAATAATGCTGCTATGAACATTTTTGAATTAGTGTTTTTCTTTCTTCATTATCTTTTCAAATTAGTGGGTTTTTTTGTTTTTTCCCTGAATACATACCCAGGAGTTAATTGCTGGGTCATATGGTAGTTACAATTTTAGTTTTTTAAGAAACCTCTACACTGTTTTCCACAGTGGCTGCACCACAATTCACCTTCTGACCAACAATGTATGAAGGTTGATGTTTAAATTATACTTTTAAATCTACAATGTAATTTTAAATGTGTCTCTCCATATAGCAGAGTGGTTTTTGGAGTTGAGCTTTGGAATAGTCTTTAAGCTTGGGATCTGACTCATCATCTACTGGGTGATTTGAAGTGATTCACCAACCTCAGCCCAAATTTCCTCAAGTGTAACATGAAATTAATAAAAGTACATACCTTCTGGATTCATTTGTAAATAATATATTACATACAAAGAGTTTAGCATAGCCCCTAGCACAATAGAAAATATACATAATAAATGTTAAGTGGAGATTGTTATTTGTAGTGATACTTGTGGTTGACTTTCCGTTATCTGTACCACCCTGTAGGATTAGTCTGAGGTAGTCGTTTTTATGCAGTTACCCTTACTGTAACTGACTGTATCAGAATGTATCTAACAGGAAAAGGAACAGTATTCAATAATTTTATAAAAATGTCTAAATGCCAACTCTACTTGATAAACATCCCAGGGAAACTTAAAACACTAAGGGTCCATGAATCTGGCAAAGACTATTCTTCTTAACAGAATCTCCAGAGATCTGCTGAAGCCATCTAGTGAGAACTGTGTCAGTAAGACCCACAATTTTCATGTCACCCAATTCTAGACAGAAGACAAGAGGGGAAGTCTGCTGGGAAATTTCTGGGACACTGCTAAAAATTTTTTAGCAGAGCTAGAAAGAGCTAGCCCCTCTTCTTCCTTTCGATATTGTCATACCTTGATGTGAGAATGGCGGCAGCTGCGGCCATCTTGCTGCCAGCCTGAGGATGAAGCCAGTGCACAAAGAAGGGCAGGGGGAGCTGGGTCCCTAAGACCCTGAGCTTGGAGCTGCCTTACCTTGGAGCTCCTAGGTAGGTTTTCTTCCTGCTTAGACTGTTCTACATTGGGGTTTTCTCTTCCTTGCAGGGAAGAGCACTCTCTGACATCAAATGTTGATAATAATAATAATCAGCAGCAACATATGAGAAAGACTGATGAGGTTTTCTATTTCTCTATGACAAACTTTCAAAGAGGTTCTACAAGTGAATTATTTAATCAAAGTATTCACAAAAGAGATAATGAAGTCCTTATAACCCATTTAAAGCTGCCATATTCTAAGTTTATGTGGGCCACATTGGTTTTCAGATTTTCTTGGGCTTTATATTTCAGCCGAATGTGCTGGAGGATGAGGTAGATAAATACCATGTTCCATGCGATGAGGCTTATATCTACTTTTGCCATCTTGATAAGGCTGCGGTCATATAGTCATAGAACTCTATAAAGTAATGATAAACTAATGGTTTTCAATCACCCCACTGGTCTTTTTTTTAATTATTATTGCTTTCTAATGTTTACTTAAACATTGGTTTTTAATGGTAGACTATCAAATAACCAACAAAACACATTTTTTATCAAGTAATCTGTCTCTGTGCTGAGAACATTTCATCAACATGATCTGTGTTTGATCTTATGCTTAAATTGGCTTTTTTCTGATTATCTGATAGCCAGCATTCCTTAGGTAAGACAACCTTTTTACTCTTTGTAGCCAGTACTGACAGTTTCTCTGCCTAACTATTATGATCATCCCTTTTCTAACACAGTGTTGCTCCTCAAAGTTTAGAGTGGTACAAAAATCTCCTTAAGGACTTGTTAAAACAGATTGCTGACAAACTTTAAGTCTGGAGTAGGGCTCAAGTATTTGGATATCTAAGATTTTTCAAGTGACACTCATGTTCTTTTTTTACCTTTTTTTGTTTGTTTCCTTTCCTGCTTTGAGGTTTCTAGATCTGGAAACTGAATTGCATAGGCTGTGAGGGCAGTCATTTCCTCCCTGAGTTTAAGAGGGCGCTGCAGCACAGTGAGTGGGAACATGGCCTTTGGTGCTAATAGCTCAAGTTCAAGTGCTGGTTTCCTCTTTTCGGCTGTCCAACACAGAATATTTATGCCCATGGGTGAAGCTCTTCTCCTTATTCTTATGTTATACAGTGCGTGCACACTTAAGGAAGATATTTGCCTTTGTGATGAAATAGCCTCAAGAGTCACTGTGACCTAAACTTCCCCCAAACTCTTCTTAACCCCTCATTTTGTATTGAGACCAGAGTAAAACAATAGCATGTAGACCCTCTGTACGTTGTAAGCATCATTTGGCACTTGGATTATCATCTACTTTATGAATGGGGTTGAATTTTCAACTCATTGCATGCTCGCCAGCTTGGCAGCTTTAGAAGGACACATGATTTTTTTTTTTTTTTAATTTTAAAATCTTTAATTCTTACATGTGTTCCCAAACATGAACCCCCCTCCCACCTCCCTCCCCATAACATCTTTTTTTAAAGATGGCTTCCCTGGTGGCTCAGAGGTTAAAGCGTCTGCCTGGAATGCGGGAGACCTGAGTTTGATCCCTGGGTCGGGAAGATCCCCTGGAGAAGGAAATGGCAACCCACTCCAGTACTCTTGCCTGGAGAATCCCATGGAGGGAGGAGCCTGGTAGGCTACAGTCCATGGGGTCGCGAAGAGTCAGACACAACTGAGCGACTTCACTTCATGGGAATGATGAGTTAGTTAATTGTACTCACAATTAATATGGACAAAACTTGAGAGACGAGAAATAAGAGGTATGGGAAACTAGTTAATGTTAGTGACCATGGGTAGTTAATGGTAGAGGGATTGGAACTTGTTATTAAGTCCAGGCTCTGTCGGTTAGATATAGACACGGCCCAATCTGCATCTACAGGCTATAGATACAGGCAGTGTGCTAGGCACTTTAATTCCTTTAGTCCTCGCAAGAGCCCAGCCATGAGTTAGGTACTATAAATAAAGCTTATTTCCAGAACAGGAAACAACTTCAGAGAGGTTAATAAATATTCAAGGTCACTGAGCTAAAAACTACACTGGATTTGAATACAATCTGCATTTTCAAAGCTTATTTTCCTTATACTATCCCAAAGGGAGATGCAGAATATAGAGAAGACATCATTGTAATAAGACTAACTGTATTACCTTTTGGGTAAAGATGAGCCAACAAAAATAAGAAGAGCTTGCAAAATTTGTGTGTTTATTTTCCAGGCTGACTTATATGTAAAATAGTAGCAAACATTTTTTAGAGCAGCGCCTCTCAAAGTGTGGCCCACAGACCCTAGAGTCCTAGAAACCATTTCAGAGGTGTGCAAGGGTCAAAACTAGTTTCAAAAAAATACTAAGATGTTCTTTGCCTTCTTCGCAATGTTGATATTTGCCTTGATAGTGCAAAAGCAAGCTACTAGCACCTGAGTCTAAATCATGAAAATGGTGCCAGAGTGCACTAGTAGCCATTTTTCACCATTATGCACTGCAGTTAAACAAATGAACAAACAAGTCTTAGTTAAGAATGTCTCTGATGAAAAGTGGTAAAAATCATTAATAGTATGATATCTCAATCTTTGAAAATATGTCTTTTTAACATGTGTGAGAAAATGGAAAGTTCTCATAAAGCACCAAGTCCAGTGATTGTCTCGAGATAAAGCAATAGTACAATTGTTTGATTTGTGAACTGAACTAGCCACTTTTATCATGGTACACTATTTTAACTTGAAACAAGTGGCATATAAAATATGACTTTCTAGACTGGTTAAACCTTGGTTCAAGGTTCTAACTTTAGATATTTATTGCCAATAATAAAATTCTAGTTTTCAAGTGAACATTAGGATTCTGGAACTTTCATATCTGCCACTATAAATGTGACAGCTTCTCAAAACTTAATGACTTCTCTGACAATATTGGTGGTAATATTAATGAGTTTGATTTTTTTGTATGTGTAGTAAAATATGTCAAAATTTGGAAGACCTGCATAACTCTGTGAAACAATTTTTCCAAATGTTATATATTCCAAATAATATATAATATCATAAAATCCAGGATAGATAAAAAGGATATTCAAAATACAAGGGAGACCAGTGGATTTTATTGTGAGAGAATATGAAAAGTTCACCCATAGGATTTCAAATTCCACATTGCAACCAGCCCTTAAGAAACTTCCATCTGTTGAGTTTTGCTATAGTATCAAAGGAAAATATCTGCAATTATAAAACAAGGTTACTAGTTTCTCCTTTTCTAAGTATCTGTATGAGGCCAGATTGTCTTCATATCCTTCAACCCAAAGCAACATATTACAGGATATTGAATGTGCAACCTAATATGTATATGAGAATCTAGCTGCTTTCTATCCAAGCCATTAGAGATTTGCAAAAATGTAAAACTGTGCCACTCTTTCCACTAATTTTTATTTTGTTTTGGAAAATATATTGTTCATAACCAAAATGTTAACATATAATAGGTTTATTATTTTTAAATGAATTTATAAATATTCTTAAATACCTCTATTCAAATTTTTAGTACAATAGGTATTGATAGATCTGACCTTCAGAAACAAAAACTTTGGGGGATTCTTAATATTTTTAAAAAGTTTAAGTGGTTCCTGAAATCCAAGTCTGAGGCTCACTGTTTTAGAGCTTTGAACTAGATTTAAAGATATGGTTTTGATATATGGTCTGTGAATAACCACCCTTAGGATTATTAAAAATAATATGTATAAAAGCGGGTATTCCTGAGCCCTTTCCCACATTTTGAAATGGATTCTCACAGCATAGAAATGGGAAAATTTCCATGTCAGAGAGATTTTCAGTCATTTTAATGCACATACCGGACCCTGCACTGGTCCAGGGTTTTAGACTCCAGATTGGCTATAACTTATTAAATGACCTTGTGTAATTCTGTTAGCTTCTTGGAACTTCTGCTTTTGACATACTAAGTGGAACCCATGGGCTCACCATAATAAAAGCTTATTCAGAGAACCTTAGATAAAAGAATTTAAAACTTCCCATATATTGGCATTTCTTAAATTACATGTGTCAAAATAAATGACTAAAGCACATGTTGCAAAGCAAGATCCTTGACTTTTAAAAATAATTTTTAAAACAGTCTTTTAAAAGACTTTTAAATGAAGTTTTCTAATCTATTATCCATCAATTTCAAAAACTCAAAGCAGACTTTCTTGTTATTAGTGCATATTAGCTAGGTTCTATCTCAAAGTGCATTTCTGAAAAACAATACTCGAGAAAGAGAGAGCAAAGCAAAAACATAAAAATGATAAATGTAGACTACCAAAAAATAAATAAGTAACAGCTATAAAACTCAGATGTAAAATGAATCTAAGGTGCCAAGGGGCCCTGAAGAACGAAAGCTTTTTTAAAATGAGAGATGATCCTCCCTGCCTGGGGGCTGCATAAGGAAAGAGATGTACAATCCCTTTAATGTTCTGCTAAGCCCCGAAGTCCAAAGCTCCATTCCTTCAAACCCCCTGAAGGCAAGGGCTGGCCCAGAGTTTGTAAAGTGCACTTGGAAGCAGTCCTTCAAGAGCTTTAAAAGTTAAAAGCAAAAGCTTTAATCTGTTGCTCAGACAAATATACATTCAGGGAGGTGCAGCTATGGGCAGACTGTGTCCTCTCTGCCCTTCTCTGGGAAATGGAGGGACTGTCACTTCTTCTGTTTCCTTCTTAAAACAGATCTAAGCCACCCAGTGACTCCTGATAGAGGCTCACTGTACATCTTTCATTTTTGCCGCATGTGCTGGTGCATGATTTCAACGCAAGGTATGTTTTCCTAAACCTGTAGCTGCTTGATTTCCTACTGTCTTGACACAGAATGTGTTTAGTATTAATGGATCACATTTATTAAATCTTTACATGTCAGATACTGAGCTCAGCAACCCTCCCAACAATTCTGTGAGGCAAGAACGACTAGTACGTCTGTGTATACTGAGGAAACTGAGGCATGGAAAGGAGGAATAGCTTCTGAACACCACTAGCTATAGAATAGTAACTGCTTCCGATTCAGTCCCAGGACTACAGGACTCCATGGCTTGAGCTCTGAACAGCTGGCCTTTTCTATTTGCTTATCAAAAGAACTGAAAGCAAAGTAACTCTCAGGGTAGGAGCCCCAGAGAGCTGGAGGATGTCCCTAAATAACACCTTTAAAGCCCAATGGCAAAAATAAATAAATAGATAAAGCCCAATAGCAAATCTTCAGAGAACCATTTTAATATTTAATAAAGTTTCCAGATTTTATTAAAATTTTCACCTGAATTAAATGATTATTTTAATGTCTAGTTTAATTTGTTGGCTACTTCATTTGTAAATGGCAGAAAAGCTGCCAATTTCAGGACCATGGCAGGCAAAGTTTTCTGATTCACAATCCCCCCTTTATTTATTTATTTATTTTCTTCGTCCATTGGTCAGAATTCAGGGCAAGGTCATAGGTATGGATTTTGTAGTATGGCCTGGACCTGTATGCAAACAATGTGGACCTTTGAGCTAACTCTATGTTTATTTTTGATTACCCAGCACCATAGTAAGTAACTCTAGCAGACAATGTGGGAAAAAATACTTTCTTACATTGGATATGAGAGGAATGGAGGGCTGAAAGAGGATTTGTAACTGAGGAGATCACATTTTCAGAATTCATTGTAGGAGCTCTTGCTGCACGCTCTAGAATTATGGCCTTTCTGATTTTTTCTGTTCCCTCCTACCTTCCAAACCTCCAAGCTGAGACTGAAACCACAGTTTTTAGCTACCCACATCATTCTTTTTCTTTGTGTTCTCCAATTCTTCCCCCACAGGAATCTTTTATATATATATATATATATATATATATATATATATATATATATATATATATCTTTTACTTTTAACATTGACATTTGTTTTTAGCCCAAAACTTACCCAAGTCATTTGGGGGTTACATGATCATTGACTTGAGTTGTACAGAATGGATGTACTGTAAAAATCTAAAGAAATAGCTTCTTTGCTCAAGGGAATGTCAACAGAAAACGGAAATGGGGGAAAACAGCTGTGATATTCTAGAAAGCATGTATTAGTTTCTTGGATTTTTTTTTTCATTTTATTATTATTATTAAACTTGATGTCACTGGAAGGAAGAAATCTTCTGAGGGTTGCCAGTCTGAATTTATAGCACAATTAGACTGTAGAATATGTTTTTTACTTACAATAAGATCTTCAGAATATATTGTCAAGGTATACCTCATTGACATGGCTAGGGTGTAAAACAACATGCTGTCTAAAATACTGCACTGTTGTAACTTTATTTATGTAATGAAATAAGTAATATTTTTAAGGTCTTTTTTTTTTCATTCATGTTATGGTTGTCTTCACAGCAGTGCTGTTCAGTAGGCATCATTGATAACACTCAGAATGTTGAAGTACTTGTTCAAATTCATGTGGCAAAAAAGCAAAGAAACCAGGAACTCTTTCCTTTCCAACAGTAATGTATAAAATGTTAAATTTGCATTTAACAAACTTGTTGTCATTCAGCAAGCATTTACCATGCACATCTTAGATTAAATCACTATAAGAAGTTTTCTTAAAAGACGAGTAATAGAATCTCTGCTCTGAAATTCCCTATTGAGAAAAGCAAACCTGTAAACCAACCTCAGTTATAACATATGCAATCAAAAGAGGATATGACTTCAAAATGTGGGTTGAATATGCCTTTAAAGTTGACAAGGAGACCTTGCTCATTCATGGAGTACTATATTGTAATGTAAATATTCACACTCTAGTTTGTTTTCTTTGTCAATTGACCCTAAAAAATTTGTGGTTCATTTAGACTCTAAACGTTAGACTATGATCATTTAGATTTTTAAATATGTTTTTTATACTATTAATCTATAAAGGAAAAAGGGAAATTCATCTCAATTCTTTTCTGAATTAGAACAAGTTCCACATGAGTTGGGTATTAAATACATATTATGGAAATTTGAATAAGCTCTATCCCTAAGGGAGAGAGGTCTGTGGAATATAACCAATGTAGCTATGTAAAAACATTCTTCAAATGTTACTTGGCCCAAGCACTATCCTTGATGAAAGTGTTGTGTGAAAGTGTTGGTGGCTCAATCGTGTCTAACTCTTTGTGACCCCATGGACTGTAGCCCACCAGGCTCCTCTGTCCATAGGATTCTCCAGGCAAGAATACTGGGGTGGGTTGTCATTTCCTTCTCCAGGGGATCTTCCCAACCCAGGGACTGAACCTGGGTCTCCTGCACTGCAGGCAGATTCTTTACCTTCTGAGCCACCAGGGAAGCCCATCCTTGATAGCAATGACAATCAACTCCTGACATTCCATCTTCCAGATTTTGGTTGGAAACAGTATCATTTGACCAATTAAACAAACATAGAAGCTGGAGTTACTTTAGAATTCTATGCGTTACAGATTTGTGTGAATAACCTATACACTTTTTCATCTGAATCTCTATAATCAAGAATTTCATTCACACCCTGCCTGCTTGCCACCAGCCTCCTCTTTTAGGTTATCGGGGTGCTTTCCTTTAGATAGGGCTTTCCTTGTGGCTCAGCTGGTAAAGAATCTGCCTGCAGTGCAGGGGACCTGGGTTTGATCCCTGGGTTGGGAAGATCCCCTGGAGAAGGGAAAGGCTACCCCCAGTATCCTGGCCTGGAGAATTCCATGGACTGTATAGTCCATGGGGTGGCAAAGTTGGACACAACTGAGCAACTTTCACTTCACTTCATTTCTCCTTTAGATATTGGGGTACCCTCTTCTGGGTCTTCCTATAATAGCCTGCGGTCAATTCTGAATGCTAAGATTCAGAGACAACGGTAGACAATGGGAAAGCACAGGATTTGAAATAAACAAATTTGGATTAAAATTCTTCTGTGAATTACTAGCTGTGTGATCTTAACTTACTTCACACCTTTGATCCTGTTTTCTAACCCATAGGAAGAAGATAATAACAACGAAATTTTGCTGAGTTCTTGTGAGGACTAAATAAATAACTATTATATATTAAGCACCCAATACTGTGTCTGGCACACTTTAGACAGCAATAAATATTAGTTTTATTTCTGTCAAGGATAAGTCGCTCAGTCGTGTCTGACACTTTGCAACCCCGTGAACTATAGAGTCCACGGAATTCTCCAGGCCAGAATACTGGAGTGGGTAGCCATTCCCTTCTCCAGGGGATCTTCCCAACCCAGGATCGAACCTAGATCTTCTGCGTTGCAGCCGGATTCTTTACCAGCTGAGTCACAAGGAAAGCCCAAGCATACTGGAGTGGGTTCAGTTCAGTTCAGTTCAGTCACTCAGTTGTGTCCAACTCTTTGTGACCCCATGGACTGTAGCACACCAGGCCTCCCTGTCCATCACCAACTCCCAGAGTTTACTCAAACTCATGTCCTTTGAGTCAGTGATGCCATCTAAGCATCTAATCCTCTGTCGTCCCCTTCTCCTCCTGCCTTCAATCTTTCCCAGCATCAGGGTCTTTCCCAGTGAGTCAGTTATTTGTATCAGGTGGCAAAAGTATTGGAGTTTCAGCATCAACATCAGTCCTTCCAATGAACACTCAGGACTGATCTCCTTTAGGATTGACTGGTTGGATCTCCTAGCTGTCCAGGGGACTCTTCATCCAGCCCAGCGTTTCTCATGATGTTCTCTGCATATAAGTTAAAAAAGCAAGGTGACAATGTACAGCCTTGACATACTCCTTTCCCAATTTGGAATCAGTCTGTTGTTCCATGTCCAGTTCTAACTGTTGCTTCTTTACCTGCATACAGGTTTCTCTGGGGGCAGGTCAGGTGGTCTGGTATTCCCATCTTCTTGAAGAATTTTCCAGTTTGTTGTGATCTACACAGTCAATAAAGCAGAAGTAGATGTTTTTCTGGAACTCTCTTGCTTTTTCAATGATCCAAAAGATGTTGGCAATTTGATCTCTGGTTCCTCTGCCTTTTCTAAATCCAGCTTGAACATCTGGAAGTTCACGGTTCACATACTGTTGAAGCCTGCCTTGGAGAATTTTGAGCATTACTTTACTAGCATGTGAGATGAGTGCAATTGTGAGGTACTTTGAGCTTTCTTTGACATTGCTTTTCTTTGGGATTGGAATGAAAACTGACCTTTTCTGGTCCTGTGGCCACTGCTGAGTTTTCCAAATTTGCTGGCATATTGAGTGTAGCACTTTCACAGCATCATCTTTCAGGATTTGAAATAGCTCAACTGGAATTCCATAACCTCCACTATCTGTTCGTAGTGATGCTTCTTAAGGCCCACTTGACTTCTCATTCCAAGATGTCTGGCTCTAGGTGAGTGATCTTGCCCTCATGATTATCTGGGTCCTAAAGGTATTTTTTCTACAGTTCTGTATATTCTTGCCACCACTTCTTCTTATCTTCTGTTTCTGTAAGGTCCATACTATTTCTGTTCTTTATCGAGCCCATTTTTGCATGAAACTTTCCCTTGGTATCTCTAATATTCTTAAAGATATCTCTTGTCTTTCCCATTCTATTGTTTTCCTCTATTTCTTTGCATTGTTCACTGAGGAAGGCTTTCTTATCTCTCCTCGCTATTCTTTGGAACTCTGCATTCAAAGGGTTACCTTTCCTTTTCTCCTTTGCCTTTTGCTTCTCTTCTTTTCACAGATATTTGTAAAGCCTCCTCAGTTCAGTACAGTTCAGTTCAGTCACTCAGTCATGTTGGACTCTTTGTGACCCCATAGACTGCAGCAAGCCAGGCCTCTCTGTCCATCACCAACTCCTGAAGTTTATCCAAACTCATGTCCATTGAGTCGGTGATGCCATCCAACCATCTCATCCTCAGTCCCCTTCTCCTCCTGCCTTCAATCTTTTCCAGCATCGTGGTCTTTTCCAGTGAGTCAGTTCTTCGCATCAGGCGGCCAAAACACTGGCATTTCAGCTTCAACATCAATCCTTCCAAGGAACACTCAGGACTGCTCTCCTTTAGGATGGACTGGTTGGATCTCCTTGCAGTCCAACAGACTCTCAAGAGTCTTCTCCAACACCACAGTTCAAAAGCATCAATTCTTCAGTGCTCAGCTTTCTTTACATTCCAACTCTCACATCCATACATGACTACTGGAAAAACCATAGCCTTGACTAGACAGATATTTGTTGGCAAAGTATTGTCTCTGCTTTTTAAAATGCTATCTAGGTTGGTCATAAGTCTTCCTCAGACTTCCTTGCCTTTTTGCATTTCTTTTTCTTGGGGATGGTCTTGATCCGTGCCTCCTGTACAATGTCGTGAGCCTCCATCCATAGTTCTTTATGCACTCTATTAGATCTAATCCCTTGAATCTGTTTGTCACTTCCACTGTATAATCATAAGGGGTTTGATTTAGGTCATATCTGAATGGTCTAGTGGTTTTCCCTACTTTCTTCAGTTTAAGTCAATAAGGAATTCATGATCTGTGCCACAGTCTGCTCCCAGTCTTGCTTTTGCTGACTGTATAGAGCTTCTCAATCTTTGGCTGCAGAGAATAAAATCAATCTGATCTCAGTGTTGACCAACTGGTGATGTCCATTTGTAGAGTCTTGTCTTGTGTTGTTGGAAGAAGGTGTTTGCTATGACCAGTGCATTCTCTTGGCAAAACTCTATTAGCTTTGCCCTCCTTCATTGTGTACTCCAAGGCCAAATTTGCCTGTTACTCCAGGTATTTCTTCACTTTCTACTTTTGCATCCCAGTCCCCTATAATGAAAAGTTGAAGTGAAGTTACTCAATCATGTCCTACTCTTTGCGATCCCTTGGACTGTAGCCTACTAGATTTCTCTATCCATGGAATTTTCCAGGCAAGAGTACTGGAGTGGGTTGCCATTTCCTTCTCCAGGGAGTCTTTTTGACCCAGGGATTGAACCCAGGTCTCCTGCATTGCAGGCAGACGCTTTACCCCAAAGCCATGATGGAAGCCCCTGTAATGAAAAGGACATCTTTTTTGGGTGTTAGTTCTAGAAGATCTTGTAAATCTTCATAGAACCATTCAACTTCAGCTTCTTTAGCATTACTGGTTGGGGTATAGACTTAGATTACTGTGATACTGAGTGGTTTGCCTTCAAATGAACAGAGATCATTCTGTTGTTTTTGAGATTGCATACAAGTACTGCATTTCAGACACTTTTGTTGATTGGGATGGCTACTCCATTTCTTCTCAGGGATTCTTGTCCACAGTAGTAGATATAATGGTCATCTGAGTTAAATTCACCCATACCAGTCCATTTTAGTTCGCTGCTTCATAAAATGTCGATGTTTACTCTTGCCATCTCTTTGACCACTTCCAATTTGCCATGACTCATGGACTGAACATTCCAGGTTCCTATGCAATATTGCTCTTTATAGCATCGGACTTTACTTCCATAACCAGTCACATCTACAACTGGGTTTTGTTTTTGCTTTGCTCCATCTCTTCTTTCTTTCTGGAGTTATTTCTCCACTAATCTCCAATAGCATATTGGGCACCTACCAACCTGGTGAGTTCATCATTCATTATCCTATCATTTTGCCTTTTCATACTGTTCATGGGGTTCTTAAGGCAAGAATACTGAAGTGGTTTGCCATTCCTTTCTCCAGTGGACCATATTTTGTCAGAACTCTCCACCATGACCCATCCATGTTGGGTGGCCCTACATGGCATAGCTCAAGTTTCATTGAGTTAGACAAGGCTGTGGTCCATGTGATCAGATTGGTTAGTTTTCTGTAATTGTGGTTTTCAGTCTGTCTGCCCTCTGGTGGAGAAGGACAAGAGGCTTATGGAAGCTTCCTGATCTCTCCCAGTCAGGGAGAGACCGCCTGAGGGGGAAACTGGGTCTTGTTCTGATGGCCTGGCCAAGCTTAGTTCAGTTCAGTTCAGGTCAGTCGCTCAGTCATGTCCGACTCTTTGCAACCCCATGAATTGCAGCACGCCAGGCCTCCCTGTCCATCACCAACTCCCGGAGTTCACTCAGATTCACGTCCATCGAGTCAGTGATGCCATCCAGCCATCTCATCCTCTGTTGACCCCTTCTCCTCCTGCCTCCAATCCCTCCCAGCATCAGAGTCTTTTCCAATGAGTCAACTCTTTGCATGAGGTAGCCAAAGTACTGGAGTTTCAGCTTTAGCATCATTCCCTCCAAAGAAATCCCAGGGCTGATCTCCTTCAGAATGGACTGGTTGGATCTCCTTGCAGTCCAAGGGACTCTCAAGAGTCTTCTCCAACACCACAGTTCAAAAGCATCAATTCTTCTGCACTCAGCCTTCTTCACAGTCCAACTCTCACATCCATACATGACGACTGGAAAATCCATAACCTTGACTAGATGGACCTTAGTTGGCAAAGTAATGTCTCTGCTTTTGAATATGCTATCTAGGTTGGTCATAACTTTTCTTCCAAGGAGTAAGTGTCTTTTAATTTCATGGCTGCAGTCACCATCTGCAGTGATGTTGGAGCCCCCCAAAATAAAGTCTGACACTGTTTCTACTGTTTCCCCATCTATTTCCCATGAAGTGATGGGACCAGATGCCATGATCTTTGTTTTCTGAATGCTGAGCTTTAAGCCAACTTTTTCACTCTCCTCTTTCACTTTCATCAAGAGGCTTTTTAGTTCCTCTTCACTTTCTGCCATAAGGGTGGTGTCATCTGCATATCTGAGGTTATTGATATTTCTCCTGGCAATCTTGATTCCAGCTTGTGTTTCTTCCAGTCCAGCGTTTCTCATGATGTACTCTGCATATAAGTTAAATAGCAGGGTGACAATATACAGCCTTGATGTACTCCTTTTCGTATTTAGAACCAGTCTGTTTTTCCATGTCCAGTCCTAACTGTTGCTTCCTGACCTGCATACAGATTTCTCAAGAGGCAGCCAAGCTCAGTAAACCTTTAATCCAATTTTCTGTTGATGGTCAGGGCTGTGTTTCTGACCTGAGGCCAAACTCTGGTGGAGGTAATGAAGATAATGGCGACCTCGTTCAAAAAGCCCCATGCATGCACTGCTACACTCAGTGCCCCCAGCCCTGCAGCAGGCCGCCACCGACCCATGCCTCTGCTGGAGAGTCCTAGACACTCACAGGCAAGTCTGGGTCAGTCTCTTGTGGAGTCATTGCTCCTTTTTCCTGAGTCCTGGTGCATACAATGTTCTGTTTGTGCCCTCCAAGAGCCTGTTTCCCCAGTCCTGTGTAAGTCCTGGCAGCTCTGTGGTGAGGTTAATGGTGACCTCCTCCAAGAGGGCTTATGCCATACCCAGGTCTACTGCACCCAGAGCCCCTGAGTCTTCAGCAGTTCACTGCTGACTCGTACCTCTGCAAGAGACACTCACAGTTCTGTCTCAGTCTCTGTGGGGTCTCTGGGTCCTGGGGCACACAAGGTATGTTTGAGCCCTCTGAACATCTCTGCCAGGTATGGGGTTTGATTCTAAATGTGATAGGGTAGACTATCCCTTCTCCAGGGGGTCTTCCTGACCCAAGAATCAAACCCAGGTACCCTGCATTGCAGGTGGATTCTTTACCAACTGAGCTATCAGGGAAGCCCCATTATATTTCTCATTACCCAGTGAATCAGGTTCTGACCTGAGTTATCAGTGAACTATTCCCATGGCCCTCTGTTTTATCCTCCCATCCACTACTGTCTTCCCAAACAGTCACCATCCTGCTCAGTCTTCTTTCTTTGTCCACTGAAGCCTGCTCATCTAGAAAACCTTCCCTCTCTATCTTACTCTTTCATTCACCTCCAGCTCAGAGTCCAGCTCATCCAAGAGGGCTTCCTGATTCAATCAGAATTTGGTGCGTTTTTTAGCTTATCTTTCTAACATTAATCTTGCTGCTTTCTATAGAATCAATACACAGAAATTTCTTTTGCCTGTTCACTAATTCTATAGCATATAGCAGGAAAATGGTAGGGGAAAAATATGTTAACCAAATGCATAAACTATTCTTACTAGCAGTTTTCTGTGAGTAAAGTCAGAGGTGCAGAAAGGTCTGTGAGGTGATACTGATGAAAGCAAAAAGTCATTATTACTATCCATTCAACTCCAAGCAGCTGTGATTTTAATTGATGAAAATACCAGTTATGATTTACTGATGGCAAGTGTTTGACTCTCAAAGAAAAATGCCTCTCCTGAGAAGTGTCCTTCCCTACAGCATAGAAGAAATTCACTCAGAACTGAACTACTACTGCCCCCTGTAGCCCATCCAATATATATCAGGACATAGTACAAAATGTTTGCCTTGACATTCTTAGGAAAAGGTTTTATTGCTAGTGTATCAATGATTGTCTACCCAGCACTCATCTCACACGCTAGCAAAGTAATGCTCCAATTTCTCCAAGCTAGGCTCCAACAGTATGTGAACCAAGAACTTCCAGATGTTAAAGCTGGATTTAGAAAAGGCAGAGGAACCAGAGATCAAATTGCCAACATCTGTTGCATCATAGAAAAAGCAAGAAATTCCAGAAAAAATGTCTACTTCTGCTTTATTGATTACACCAGAGCCATTGACTATGTGGATCAGAACAACCTGTGGAAAATTCTTCAAGAGATGGGAATGCCAGACCACCTTTCCTTCCTCCTGAGAAATCTGTATGCAGGTCAAGAAGCAACAATTAGAACCAGACATGAAACAATGGACTGGTTCCAATTTGGGGAAGGAGTATGTCAAGGCTGTATATTTTCACCCTGCTTATTTAACTTATATGCAGAGTACATCATGTGAAATGTTTGGCTGGATGAAACATAAGCTGTCATCAAGATTGCCAGTAGAAACATCAATAACTTCAGCTACGCAAATGACACCACCCTTATGGCAGAAAGAGAAGAGGAACTAAAAAGATTCTTGATGAAAGTGAAAGAGGGGAGTGAAAAAGCTGGCTTAAAACTCAACACTCAGAAAACTAAGATCATGGCATCTGGTCTCATCACTTCATGTCAAATAGATAGGGAAACAATGGAAACAGTGAGAGCGTTTATTTTCTTGGGCTCCAAAATCACTGCAGATGATGACTGCAGCCATGAAATTACAAGATGCTTGCTTCTTGGAAGAAAAGATAAGATCAACCTAGAGAACATATTAAAAAGCTGAGACATTACTTTGCTGACAAAGGTCTGTCTAGTCAAAGCTATGGTTTTTCTAGTAGTCATGTACGGATATGAGAGTTGGAACATAAAGAAAGCTGAGAGCCAAGGAACTGATGCTTTTAAACTGTGGTTTTGGAGAACACTATTGAGAGCCGGTGGATAGCAAGGATATCAAACCAGTCAATCATAAAGTAAATCAGTCCTGAATATTCATTGGAAGGACTGATGCTGAAGCTGAACCTCCAATACTCTGGCCAGCTGATGCAAGGAACTGGCTCATTGGGAAAGACCCTGATGCTGGGAAAGATTGAAGGCAGGAGAAGAAGGGGATGACAGAGGATGTGATAAGGTTGGGTGGCATCAGTGACTTCGATGGACATGAATTGAGCAAGTTCTGGGAGATGGTGAAGGAAAGGGAAGCCTGGTGTGCTGCAGTCCATGGGGTCACAAAGAGTTGGACACAACTGAGCGACTGAACTGAACTGAACTGAATGTGGCTTAAGGGACTGTGACCCTAACCCAGCCCCTAGATGGGCTTTAACTAGTCTAAAACAATCATGATTATATAATGTTTCTTACCTAAGTTGGTTAAGCAACCTGGCTTCAGTAATCACCTTGTGGCATTCTTTTGGTAATGGAAACTATGCTGAGCCAAATCAGACTGAAAGCATAATTGAGGGAGAAACTCTTCCAAAACATACTCTCTCAGCCCATCTGTGAATAGAAATAAGATAGTGGCTTTTCAGGTTCAATTTCTTATTGGCCTTTTTAGCTTTCTAGCTAAGAACTTCGTGATGTTGAAACCTGTGGGTCTGTGTTCCACTAGCAATAAATGATTATTTTTGGTTATTTTTACTGAGTTCCCCATTATTGTGATAGCATCTCTATAACTTCAAGATCTTTGTCTTCTTTTTTAAAAAGAAGTGTCAAAAGCATTATTATTTTAATTCCATACTGCCCTCTTTATGTTGCCTCCTCCCATGAGAAATAACTCTTCTAGTATGAAAATTACTAAATTTCACTAACTAAACTGAATGCAAAACACTGATGGCATCCTCTGTTGAAGTGAAGTCTCTCAGTCGTGTCTGACTCTTTGCGACCCCACGGACTGTAGCCTACCAGACTCCTCCGTCCCTGGGATTCTCCAGGCAAGAGTACTGGAGTGGGTTGCCATTTCTTTCTCCAGGAATTTTAAAACATGGTCAAATATGTTTCTACAAAAATGGTGTTTCCCAAAAGAGGGGACTTGAGAGTTATTCACAAGAATACTTAAGTTTTGTGTTTTTATTTGGATGGCATTCTAGAAAATGAATTAACATAAGCATATTTAGATCATTTGTATATTATAATTGAAAACTGCCCCACAGTGTCACTGCCTGAGTTCCTGTTCCTGCTTCCAACAGAGTTGATGCCAAGTTGTAGTTCTTGAATTGTTGCCAGGAATGAGAAAAGGACGCTGGTGAGCTTGATACACTGAGGATGTCTTTTTACCAAAAGAAGGCCAAACAGTATCACAACAGACCACATGAAATAGGTTTCTCAGTAGTCTAATTCGAGAAAAATGGAGGGAGAATTGAGTCATCAATTTGTAGCATGCCAAACGTAAATGAACTTCCATCTTAGCACTCAATTCTGTATTAATGTTGCAAGCAGGATTCAGATTGAAAAAAAATGTCATTTGCTATATAAAATTAAAGTTGTTAGCTAGGTTGTGTTTGTAGCTTTGCTTATATCTAATCAAAATTTCTTTCATATAGATGAATAAGCATTTTTACCTTGTTTATCTAAGTACACATTTAGTAACATCTCAGTTTATCCCTAGCTAGATGCATGATTTTGGACAAGATTTAAAACTTCTTTGTTCTTGTTTCCTTATCTATAAATAAGGGGTAATAGTATTATTCACTTTATTAGATTTTATGAGAATTAAATGATTTAATGTATGTAATGAATTCAGACTTGTACCTGAAATTATAGTAAGCACACTGAGTTAGATCTACTGTAACTACTACTTTATTTTTTACTACTGTTACAAATCAAATAATTTAAGCCAATGCTGAAGGTTCATTAGGACTTTTCCCTTTTAAAGCATGCGCTAAGTTTGATGTCTTCCTTTTCTCAGTCACTACTAGAGAACTTAGCACTAGATCTGTGGCACATGAATAGCAAGACAGGTTTCATAATGTTTCCTTTGGCCTTATTTCTGGTTCCATTCATGCTTCCACCCATATTTTCCTTTCTGCTTTGCTCTTTTAATTTATGAGGTTTTGTTGCACTTTATGTGTCTTTTAAAACATTCTTAAATCTGCTTGGAACTGAAGGTGTGGTACATAAAAATCAGTAAAAATGCTTCTCCACTTTTAGACTGTGTGAAAGTAGGGCATTTAATAGACAATAAGCTTCACTGGGACATATTACCACATACAGGAAGGATCTCAGAAATCATTTCCTGGATTGTGCAATATTTTCTCAGGAGTAGGAATATAATATAATTAACCAGAGTTATCTTCTGTCCGTTGTATCAATGTTGCAGATGTTTATTCCATTTCTGTAAAAAATCCTTATGTAGTATTCTGTTCTAATTTTTTAACACTTTCACAGTGATTACATTTAGGAAGTGCAATGTTTGTTTATATTCTAATTAGATTTCTAATTTTTTGATGATTTCTCAGTTTTTCTTGAAAGGGAAATATATGCGTTCGTGGTAAAAATGCTCTGTTTCGAGTCCAAAAAAACAGAGTATTATTTGTGATGACAGTTATATAATTTCCCTTTCCTGATCTTTCTGCTCCATTTTCTGGGCCAGATTCAACCTTAAACATTTTGAACTGAGATAAATGAATATCCTGTAAGAGAGTTTTAGCTGCCTTTTAGAGTTTGTTAAGTGAGATGTGAAATAGCGATTCAGCAGGTGTTGAAATTTGCTACTTATAGTCCTTGGGGGGGGGGGGGGAAATAAACCTATCAGTGTATCAAGAAATATTTTGCTTTTAAAGCAATTATCACTTTGTATTGAGGCCTGAGATGAGAGAGAGAAAGGTAGAGATAACTTTACTTAAAAGCACCATCCATATCCACAAGGACCATTATTCTCCAATTAAAATTCTCTACTCAACTTGACATTCAACTCTGATTTTACTTATTTTTTTTCTTCAATGGTATTTATTTGATGTATAATTTATTAAGACAATGTAAAGAGGAAAACTGAACTTGAAGACTTCTAAGTAATAGATAACTTTTAAGTGCTTCTTTCTGTTTCCCCACATCTAACTAGTTCAGATATAGCATGACTTATAAAAATAGTTGATTTCTTCACTTATTAGTTATTATAATTTCTGCCTGTTGGACTTGCCCAGGAATAACAGCAGAATATTTATTCTCTTAGTATTGCCATCCATTCTCTATGTGATCAATATCTACCATCTGCTGGTCATATAAAGTTAGATAGCTGCAAATGGCTTTTCACAGTGTCCTTGCAAAATGCAATCACCAATTTTAGGTTTCCTTGAGATGTGTAAACAAAAAATAATTTTGATACATAGGGATTTCTGGTTCTTTCCAATCTGTGAATCGGCCTGATAGAAAAATAAAGTGGTGGGTGACATGAATCATATTAATGGATGTATTTAATGTGTTTGCCAACCTCTTTGCTTCACATTTCATGGATTATTATTCTAAGCATGCCCCTCCCAGCTTCCTTGGAATCCTGACAGCAAAGCTTTTAAGTTCAAGAATATTTAAAAAGAGTTGTGAGTAGGTGGACCATGTTAATGCTAATGAGTCTGTATGGTATGTTTTCATGAGTTCTTCTCATATTGGCCCTGATGATCTATTTGAAATACTTATCCTTCCTAGATAAAATGCTATCAGTCATCCATTAAAAAAATTAAAAAAAATTTTTTGGCTGCATTATGTGGCTCGTGGAATCTTCGTTCCCCGCCTAGGGATCAAACCTGGGCCCTTGGCAGTGAAAGCATGGAGTCCTATCCACTGGGTCAATGGGATTAAATTTAAATATTCCTGGGTTACATTAAGTTACTTTCATTCACTGGAATTAGTTTATCAGATTTTAAAAAATGAATACATGTTCTTTGTTCAAAGAACAAATTCAAACAGTACAAAAGGGCTCAAAGAGAAAAGTTTCTTTCCCTTACTCATACTCAAATTTCACTTTTGGGTATCTTCCAGAAATTTTCTCTGCGTATATATTTAATTTCCAATTAAATTTTTTCAAGTGGAACAATTCATATATTTAAAATAATAAAAGATAATTTTCTTTTGTATTTACCTCTTTTATTTCATTCCCAGGGGAAACTAATATAAACAATCTTTCTCAATGCCTAGATAAAAGCAAATATCTTGCAATGTCTGATTCTTAAAATAAGAAGATGCTCTACATGTTATTTGGCAATTGTCTTCTCATATAACATTACATGGACATCCCTAAAAAGTAACAGATATAAATCTTATTTTTTTAACAGCTAAGTAACAATATTACTTAGAATGGATATTCCATAACTAATTGCAACTATGATGTTGTATAAGCATCCTTATACAGTAGTCTTATATTTTCAGGGGATTTTTTTTTCTTTTTTAAAATTTTTTATTGATATAGAGTTATTTTACAATGTTGTATTCATTTCAGATGTACAACAAAGTGATTTAGTTATACATATATGTATATATTTTTCAAATTCTTTTCCTTTATAGGTTTTTACAAAATATTGAGTATAGTTTTCTGTGTTATACAGAAGATCCTTGTTGGTTATCTGTTTTATATATAGTAGTGTGTATATGTTAATCCCAAACTCCTAATATCCCTCACCCACCTTCCTCTTTGGTAACTGTAAGTCTGTTTTCTATGTTCATGGATCTCTTTCTGTTTCTGTTTTGTATGTAAATTCATTTCTATATTTGTCTTTGTCTGGCTTACTTCATTTAGTATGATAATCTCTAGGTCTATCCATGTTGCTGCAAATGGTATTATTTCATACTTTCTATGGCTGAGTAGTATTTCATTGTGTATGTAATCGTATATGTGTGTGTGTGTGTGTGTGTGTGTGTGTGTATCTATATAGTGGCTTCCTAGGTGGCATAGTGGTAAAGAATCCACCTGCCGGTGCTGGAGATGCAGGAGTCTCGAGTTCAATCCTTGGGTCAGGAAGATCCCCTGGAGTAGGAAATGGCAACTCACTCTTGTATTCTTGCCTCCAAACATCCCACGGACCAAGGAGCCTGGCAGGCGTCAGACCATGGGGTCGCAAAGAGTCAGACACAACTGAGCATACGGCATGCGTGTGTATGCATCACATCTTCTTTACCCGTTCATCTGTTGTTGGATGTTTATGTTGCTTCTGTGTTCTGGCTATTGTAAATAGTGCTGCAATGAACACTGTGGTGCATGTATCTTTTCAAATTATGGTTTTCTCTCTCTGGTAAAATGTTTCATCTCTTGTTCAACTCTTAGAAAAAACCCAACTCTATATGCTCAAGAGTGGGATTGCTGTATCATATGGCAGTTGTATGATTATTTTTTTAAGGAGCTTCCATACTGTTCTCCATAATGGTTGTACCACTTTACATTCCCACCAACAATGTAGGGTTCCATTTTCTGCTCACCTTCTCCAGCATTTATTATTTATAGACTTTTTTGATGATGGCCATTATAACTGGTGTGAAGTGATACCTCATTGTAGTTTTTATTTGCATTTCTCTAATTGGTGATAAATAAATAAAAATTTGTTTCTATACATAGAGAATGGAGGGGAACTGTTTGAATTTTTTTCCTAGATGACTAGTCCACTATATTTACACTATAAATTAAGTAAGCTCTACTTTCCTTGATGAATGGAATGCTACTCTTGTAATTTATCTATACTTGATAGTTTTTCTTTTACTTTCTATTTTATTACAGTAGCATTATAGTCCATTTAATATTTGACAAGGCAAGTCCCATATCACAATTCTCTTTTTCAGAGTCTTCTTGGCTATTCTTGGATGCTTTCATTTTATCTTTTAAATGTTGCTCTGAAATACCTATATGTGAATATTTAATTCAATTATATTTATATATTAATTTTGGAAATATTATGTTTTATGATGCTAAAACTCCTCATTCAGGATCAGGGTATATCATTCAGTTTGTTCAAGTTTAGATTTATGTTCTTTAGTACAATTTTATATTTTTCTTCATGTATATTTTGTCATAATTATTTCTCTCATGAATGATATTTCTATACCTGTTATTTTATGCTATATTATATTTTATATTTTATTCTAGGTTATTGGCACTATAAAGAGAAACTAAGTACTTTTTATATTACCTCAGAACTATTATTTTTTATACTACTAACTTAGTAAACTGATTTCTTAGAGTTTCTATGTCTATAATCACATCCTTCAGGAAAGAATAATTTTTAAATTTTCTAAAATTTATATGAATTATTTTTGCATATTAATACATTGGCTATAAAATGATGCCAAATAATAACGTTGATGTGGACGTCATGCCTTGTTCCTGATTTTAGTAGAAATGGCTATAGCATTTTATTGTTTAGTTTGATGCTGGCTCTTGGTTTGTGACAGTCTCTGTCATATTTCTTTCTATTATTTTCTTTTTGGAGGCTTATAAAATTAGGAATGGGTGGCGAATTTTGATAAATCTTGTTTTATTAGACTATTGTTATAGCTGTAACAATATTCTTTTTTATACTGAATTATCTTGAAAGGTTGTTTAGTACTGAACTATACTTGTACACCTAGAATAAACTCAAATTATTGCCCTGTTCATTTAATGCTAGATTAGATTAATAATATTTTACTTGGAATTTTGCATCCATGTTCATAAGGAAAACTGATTCAAAAGTTTCTTTTACTGTTTATTGGGTTTTGTTAATAAGGCATTGCTACCTGCATAAATGGAGATTAATGCATTTTTCTATGAGCTAGAGTACATTAAATGACATGAATCAATGTCTTAAGATTATATCTGCATAGCTATATCTGCACACCAGGGTCTGTGACTTCTTAAAGATATATCTTTAGTTATTTCTTTATGATTATTGGTGTGTTTAGTTTTTCATTCTTTTCCTGGGCTAACTTTGGTCATTTTTATTTTGATGGAAAATTACCACTTCCCCCGCAGTTTTCAATTTTATTTCTATAAGGTTACACAGATTTCTCCCACAATTACAATAACCCTTCCATATCAGTGGTTAAATCTGTTTTAAAACCATATATATTTTGCTTTCTGAATTTAAAAAAAATGGGTTTATCTTTTATCCCTTTTTTTTTTTCTTAAAGAAACTCCTTTATTTCAGATTGCTTCCAAAGAAGAGTTAACTGAAGTAGAAAAGGTGGAACACAGGCACACAGGCAGAGCAGAGAGTAAGTCCACAGAGGGCATGCCGTGGGGAGGGGGCAGTTAGTCCTCATCTCAGTCTCACAGTTTTTGTCTATAATTAGTCCTTCAGGCATTAGATAAAGAAGCCTCTGCTCTCTGGCTATCAGACTGTCAGTAGTGGATTGGCACAATGCTGAGATGGCAACTTGAATAGACTAGAAACCTCTACCTGCTTTTCTGTATTGGGGAAGATACTGAAACCATGTTTCTGACAATAAATTTAGTTATTAGATTTGGGTCCAAGTTTATTTACTGGCTATGCTTGGGACACTGTAGGCAATCAACTGATAATTGTAGAAATGAATGAATCTCTATTGAGTGCTCTTAAACTCACTGAGCTCATCATCTGCATCTAGAGAGTGGAATGGTAATACCAATCTCATGGGTTTAGTTTGAGGATTAAATAAAATGAGTGCTTGTGTCTGCAGGTATTTTCTCAGTAATAGAATTTTATGAAAATGTAAAATTTATGGCCTGATAATATAGTACCAATGTTAGTTAAATTAGACTGTTGGATTGCTAAGTCGTCTACTGAAAACTTATTGTGTTTTTATTTCCCTGACCTTTGTTTAATGGCTTAACATTCAATAATAAGCAACTTAAAAAATAAAATTTACCAGCCATGGACTGCTCATTGGAATTTGGGTGAACATATACAGTTTTCCTGGTACATGGTGAAATGTGACCTAAAGGCTTTCTCCATTTCTGAACTTCATCATATATATATATATTTAAAATATATTAAATACATATGTTTAATTTAGTAATTAAATCAAACAACTTAGCAACATTTGACTACAAAAATAGCATGCTGATTTAACATCATCTGCACTCATGTTGCTGTTTAGTTGCTAAGTTGTGTCTGATTCTTTGCGACCCCATGGACTGCAGCACACCAGGTTTCCCTGTGCTTCACTATCTCTTGGAGTTTGTGCAAACTCATGTCATTGAGTCAGTGATGCCATCCAATCATCTCATCCTCTGTTGCCCCTTCTCCTCCTGCCCTTGAACTGTACCAGCATCAGAGTCTTTTCCAATGAGTCAGCTCTTTGCATGAGGTGGCAAATATCGGCAACCTTATAGAAATAAAAGTATCGGAGTTTCAGCTTCAGCATCCAGTGAACACCCAGGGCTGATCGCCTTTAGGATTGACTGGTGTGAATTCCTTGCAGTCCAAGGGACTTTCAAGACTCTTCTCCAACATCACAGTTCAAAAGCATCAATTCTTCAGCGCTCAGCTTTCTTTATGGTCCAACTCTCACATCCATACATGACTACTGGAAAAACCATAGCTTTGACTAGATGGAACTTTGTTGTTAAAGTGATGTCTCTGCTTTTTAATATGCTGTCTAGGATTGCCGTATCTTTTCTTCCAAGGAGTAAAAATCTTTTATACTGATAGCTGCAGTTGCCATCTGCAGTGGTTTTGGAGCCCAAGAAAATGAAATCTGTCACTGTTTCCATTCTTTTCCCCATCTATTTGCCATGGAGTTGTGGGACCAGATGCCATGATCATAGTTTTTTGAATGTTGAGTTTTAAGCTAACTTTTTCACTCTCCTCTTTCATATTCATCAAGAGGCTCCTTAGTTCCTCTTTACTTTTTGCCATTAGGGTGGTATCATCTGTGTATCTGTATTTCTTGCAGCAGTCTTGATTCCTGTTTGTACTTCAACCAGCCAGACATTTCACATGATATACTCCACATATAAGTTAAAGGAGCAGGGTGACTATATACAGCCCTGATGTACCTCCTTACCCAATTTGGAGCCAGTCCTTTGTTCCATGTCTGGTTCTAACTGTTGCTTCTTGATCTGTATACAGGTTTCTCAGGAGTCAGGTGAGGTGTTCTGGTATTCCTATCTTTAAGAATTTTTCCATAGTTTGTTGTGATTGACACAGTCAAAGGCTTTAGTGTAGTCAAAGAAAGAGAAGTAGATGTTTTTCTGGAATTCTCTTGCTTTTGCTATGCTTCAATGGATGTCCACAATTTAATCTCTGGTTCCTCTTCCTGTTCTAAATCCAGCTTGTACATCTGGAAGTTCTTACTTCACGTACTGTTGCAACCTAGGTTGAAGGATTTTGAGTATCACCTTGCTAGCTTCTGAAATGAGTGCAATTGTTTGGTATTTTGACCATTCTTTGGCATTGTCTTTCTTTGGGATTGAAATGAAAACTGACCTTTTCCAGTCCTGTGGCCATTGCTAAGTTTTCCAAATTTGCTGTATATTGAGTGCAGCACTTTAACAGTATCACCTTTTAGGATTTGAAATAGCTCAGCTGGAATTTGATCACCTCTACTAGCTTTGTGTGTCATAATACGCCCTAATTCCCACTTTACGTCACACTCCCTGATCTCTGGCTCTAGGTGAGTGACTCACAGCACCATGGTTATCTGGGTCATTAAGACCTGCTTTGTATAGCTCTTCTGTGTATGCTTGCCATCTCTTCTTAATTTCTTCTGCTTCTGTTAGTTCCTTACCATTTTTGTCCTTTATTGTACGCATCTTTGCATTAAATGTTCCCATGGTATCTCTAGTTTTCTCAAAGAGACCTCTAGTCTTTCCCATTCTGTTGCTTTTCTCTATTTCTTTTCAGTGTTCACACAAGAGGGCTTTCTTATCTCTCCTTGTTTTTTGTTGGAACTCTGCATTCAGTTTGGTGTATCTTTCTCTTGCTCTTTCTGGTCTCATATGAGGTCTTAAAATTTCATCTGCCATGATAATTAGGAAAGTTATTCTGATCACTGATTCTTTGAAATGTGCTTTTCTTCTTCCCTAACTTCACTTCCTTGAAGTGAAGCAAAAGTCGCTTAGTCTGATCTGACTGTTTGCAAACACATGGACTATATGGTTTGTGGAATTCTCAGGCCAGAATACTGGAGTGGGTAGCTTTTCCCTTCTCCAGGGATTGAACCCAGGTCTCTCACATTGCAGGGGGATTCTTTACCAGCTGAGCCACAAGGGAAGCCCTCAAGTTTCTTTATTTGTATCTAATTTGCCTAAGGAAAAAAAGAAACACACACACACACACACACACACACACACATCATTTTGGCTTCAAGCTCTCCAAAGAACACTAACCATCAGAGGCCTAAAATGACTATAACAAAATAAATACCTCCAAGACAACAAGATCAGACCCAGTTTTATCAATAGTGAGTAGTGGTGGGTGTAATTACTAGGCCAGGGCTTTCAGAATTTTTGACGATTTACATATAATTTCCTTTCTTAAAGAATCTTTCACACATACTCACTTTAAACCTCAGTGAACCAGTTGCTTTATATAGAGATCAGGAGAACAGTTGTTGCAATCAAGATTAGCCATATATGCCAAATGTTAGCAAAACTCAAAATGTGATGGTAAAAGAACTTCCATCCTATCTTTAGATGTTACATCTTAGTGTAGTCTCCATTTATCTATTAGCAGGAAACACAGATGTCTTGGAGGTCACTTTGAGGTCAACATTATTTTTCAACTTGTCATTGGCCTCTCTTAAGGTGGCAGTCATTGTCATTTTCCCCTGTCTTTTCTTTTCCTTTGACCTGGAAATCCCAGGGCAGGCCATTGATAACCTTTTCAGGATACCCCAGAGTTAAAGCTGTGGTCATTCTGAAATTCAGAAAAAGAGGGTTCAATGATTAACAGAGGCAAGGAGAAGAGCTGTGGGGAAACCCATCACTGAGTTCCCAGAAAGTGCTGCTTGTTGACACACAAGTTTAGGGCTTTAATATCAGCAAGCAGAGCTGTTTGATCCCAGTAACACACCAGCCTCTGCCACCCTGTGTTTCGATCAGCTTGTCCACCCAGGTCAGTGTGGATCTCTTAAATAGAAGGGCACATGGTGTCTTCACTGTGCGGTGTCCGGTCCCTGGGCTTTCTGACCAGGAAGCTTTTATTACCTCATGTCATGTGAAGCCTCTGAACTGCCCATTCCTTGAGAAAATCTTCTCTCAGGCACTTTAAATGGCTCTTGAAAGAACCGTGGCTCATCCACTGGAGGAGCTTCTGCAAAATAAAATTGGGTTGATAGACTATATTCTCATGAAAGTAAAAGAATTAGGAAATCAACAATTATGTTATGTATAACACATTGTAGTCGGTCAAAAACGTGGGTATTTTAACTCTGAGAGTATTTCGGTATATGGGCTTTCCCATTGGTAAAGAATCCACTTGCCAAGCAGGAGACACAAGTTTGATCCCTCGGTCAGGAAGATCCCCTGGAAAAGAAATGGCAACTCACTCCAGTATTCTCACCTGGGAAATACCCCAGACAGAGGAGCCTGGCAGGCTACATATAGTCCATGGGGTCGCAAAGAGTCAGACACGACTTAGCTACTAAAATAACAACAATGTTAGCATAATGTCTGAGAGCTACACAAAAGAACATAAAATGTAGTCTTTTGCCAGCTTTCAGCCTGTGACACGCCAAAGATTTAAAATTAATCATACTGCACAGGAAAAAAAAAAAGTATAAGTTGTTTAATACCTTTGACTTGAATTCTACCATTACTGAAAAGACAATCAGCTAGTGGTTTACATTATTGTGTGTACCTTAAGTTTATAGACTCTTATAAAGTAGAAGGAGATTTTTGTCATCATTAGTATTACAAGAACATTTCAGATAAAGACCATCTAGAATAAATATCTCGCACAGAGTTGGACATAACTGAAGCGACTTAGCATGCATGCATGCATTGGGGAACGAAATGGCAGGCCACTCCAATATTCTTGCCTGGAGAATCCCAGAGACAGAGGAGCCTGGTGGGCTGCCGTCTATGGGGTCACACAGAGTTGGACACAACTGAAGCGACTTAGCAGCAGCAGCAGCAGCAGAATAAATATCTATGGGTGAATTTTAAAACTTGTAAACCCACCTTCAGGCAGTAATTTGGTGAAACCACTAGGAGCTTTTCCCAGAAAGGACAAACAATGTCTCATTAAAAATTTTGTGAGTCTTTAAAAAAAAAAACTTAATATGAGCAAAGCCATTAACAAAATCTATCTTATAATTGAGAAATCTGTTAAACAAAATACATCGCTGTAAGATATGGTTGCACACATTTGCTGCTCATGCTTCCCATTTCCGTGTGAAATAATAATAATGGTAATACTTTTAAAAGCTTCAATTTGCCCAAACTGTCATATATATATATGTTCATATATATTCATAAATTATTAAGATAATATTTTAAAAATAATCACAGCTACCATTTCTTTTAAATGAACATATAATTTACAGTTAGTAGGCTTATTAAATTGGGTCAGCAGTATGTTATTGGATTTTTATGTTTGTGGGTTCACATCAAAACAAACAAAAAACCTCACAAGTACTCTAGAATAATCAGAACCACAAGGCTAGAAGTTCATGCAAAAGGACTGGGTATTTGTTATAGATAGCTGGTTATGATCTCCAAATCTAATGCTATGGTCATACCATCTGTGCCCCTCAAATATTTCCAAAATTAGCTGGATTTGAGCACCTTTAGTTAGGTATTCAGGTTCATTTACATATCTTAATACTGAAGCTACATCATTGGTCTTGTTATAAAGACTTAATCTCACATTTTAATGTAACGTGTGATATTTAACACTTCCTGTATGATTATATAAATGAGAGAGAAATGACTGAGGTAAGGCTTTTAAAATTATAATTATTATTACTTTTCACATCAGTATCTGCAGCTTCAACAGCAACTTTGTCAAACCTTGTTTTAATAGTGACCAGTTTTGTAACTCATAGAATGTTTAAAATTTTAATTATAAGGCAAGTTTGTCAATGAGCTTTCTCTTATTAAATCCCCTAATATCAACGAACAATGAAATGTCCATTGAACTATTAGGAAATAAAATATATTAAACTGAATCGTATAATGCTGAGAAGTTTGTCTTCAACAAAATTGTTAGACCTTTTGCTGGCTTTGAGCAATATCTGTGTTATAGTCATTAACTGAAAAATTAAGACAAAAATTATGCCATTGTGTGCACTATGTGAAAAATAAAATCTCGTAATATCATAGGCATGGAAGTTGCTTATTATTTCACATTTAGTGCTTTGTTTGAAACTGACTCATGACCCATTTGAGATCAAAGTTCATGCAATTGGCAAGTAATGGTGGCATTATTGTGTGTGTCTCTGACATGTGAAGTGCACAAAAAAGGAATTCATAGAGATAAATTGTTTGGCATGAACAAGTCCCCTCGAATCCTTTTAAGATTTTCTCAGATTCAAATGAGGATAAAGCATTAGAGAAGTAATATATTAAAGGTAGCCAATTTTATTCTTTTTCCCCCTCTCAAAAGGCTTGGGATTCCTAGTTCTTCAGTATTTTTATTCTTTTCACAGTGTTTCATGGCCCAAGACCCACACATTTACTGAACATAACAGAACTTAAGCAGTGAAATAGTGCTGTATTTCAGCTATGTAATATATTAAATAGACTTTTATGTTTAGGCTTAAACCCTAACTATGATTTACTGTATTTGGGAAGGGATATTTGGTGGGGTGGAGATAAATTCAGAATTAGAATGGAATATTCCCATGTAATCTGCACATAGCCAAAATTACTTCTGTGCACATTTGTTTGCCATGCATAGGCCAAGCCAGAGAGGAGGGGAGGAGGTCTAATACTTGACAATATAAACTTAAGATGGGGGCATACCCATGGAACAAGAGAAGCCACCTAGTTGAATAGGATTCCTACCTCATGCCTCTCCAAAGTTGGGGGTGAATCGAGGAGGGATGGGAGAGGTTTCCCTCCTCTATTCAGCATCATTTGACAAAGTTAGTAGAACTTCTTATATGGCTTCTGAAGGGTGACCAGTTGAGAGAAAGGGGAAGGGGTTGTCTGTTCAGGCAGATATTCAAAGTTAAAAGTTTGTTGTTGGGGTCACTATGTCTAGGCAGGGCACTATTTTTGGTCTCCTAGGCCCTTGGTTTAACTCACAGCTCTGTTACTGAGTAAGGTCCATCTAGTCAAGGCTATGGTTTTTCCAGTAGTCATGTATGGATGTGAGAGTTGGACTGTGAAGAAGGCTGAGCACTGAAGAAGTCATGCTTTTGAACTGTGGTGTTGGAGAAGACCCTTGAGAGTCCCTTAGACTGCAAGGAGATCCAACTAGTCCATTCTGAAGGAGATCAACCCTGGGATTTCTTTGGAATGAATGATGCTAAAGCTAAAACTCCAGTACTTTGGCCACCTCATGCGAAGAGTTGACTCATTGGAAAAGACCCTGATGCTGGGAGGGATTGGGGGCAGGAGGAGAAGGGGACGACAGAGGATGAGATGGCTGGATGGCATCACTGACTCGATGGACGCGAGTCTGAGTGAACTTCGGGATTTGGTAATGGACAGGGAGGCCTGGCGTGCTGCGATACACGGGGTCGCAAAGAGTCGGACACGACTGAGCAACTGAACTGAACTGAACTGAACTGAGAGATATTAGAAAAGTCCCTGGTCTTGGTTAATCTATTTGTTCCCAGTTCTGTTAGAACAAAACCATGGGGGCTCTGTAACAGCCTAGAGAGATGGGGTAGGGAGGGAGATTCAAAAGGGGAGCGACATATGTATACCTATGGCTGAGTCATGTTGATGTTTGGCAGAAATCAACAAAATTCTGTAAAGCAATTATCCTTCCATTAAAAAAAAATGTGTCCACATTGGTCACATATTGCCTATGACTACTCTCATGATACAACTATATTGTTAAGTAGTGACAAAAGCAACTGTATGGGTTGAGAAGCCAAAAATATTTGCCATCTGGCTCTTTTCAAGAAAGTTTGCTGACCCCTGATCAAGACCAAGTGTTATGGGGAGAAAAAAGACCAAGTGTTAGAGCAGCAAACTAATTAAACCGACAAATTGACACTAAGATATGGATGACTAATATCTCTCCCATAACCACCCCCAGGAACATTCAGTTCAGTTCAGTTGCTTAATCATGTCTGACTCTTTGTGACCCCATGGACTTCAGCATGCCAGGCTTCCCTGTCCATCACCAATTCAGGAATATTAACCTATTAAAAATGTTTTAAAGACAAAATTAATTGCAATTACATGAATAGAATCTCGATTGGTACTTGACAGATACATTTTATTTATTTTTATTTTTTAATTGACAGATACATTTTAGTAGGTACCTTTCTCAAGGCCTACCAGAAAGAACCTACATCTTCACTTATTTGCTTATTTCTCTGTTACTCTGCTTGTGTTGCCCTTCACATTCCCACTGCTCGGACTTGGATAATTCCTACTTGTCTTTGAGACTTAGCCCAAGTCTCCACTAAAACCTTTATTGTCCACTGAAGCATTCCTAACACTTCTGTTATCCTATTCCATTATTTTTCTTGCCGAAACTCAATTCTGAAAACCACATTGAAAATTATTTTATCAAGGTATTTAATCACAATATATTACAATTACCTGCCTGCATGCTTCCTCCATTATTATTATTATTTATTTATTTTTTGACTGCACTGCACAGCATGTGGGATCTCAGTGTTCTGACCAGAGATCAAACCTGCACCCCCCTGCACTGGAAAGTAAAGTCTTAACCACTGGAGTGCCACAGAAGTCGCTGTTTCTGTCAATAAACAACAGAATCCTTGTGAGCTTAAGCTGTTTCTCTTCACCCTATACCCCCAGGACTTAGCATGTTACTGGGCATATAGTAATGAACAATATTTAATGAATCCATACTTATTAATCTCCCTAAGTTTAACCTCTGATAAGCAAAATTCTGGCTACAAATTTTCTTGGGAGGAATGTTTATAAGTAGAGAATGTTCTTAAAAATTTTCCTTGAATACTGTGAAAAGAATTTGAGTAGCTAGCATCTACAATCGTGTCCTGTTAGTGAAAGCTTACTTGATGAACACTACTAATAGCTGTTACATTCTAAGATAAATTTTCTTGTAATGAAAGTTGCCAACAAGGTCATGTGCTCAGAAAATATGGATTATGGTTTTTTATAAGCCCAAGTGTGTCAAGGTATTGATAATGTGGGCAGTATTTTCTCAAGAATGAAGTGTTTCTGAATAATTTTCCCATTACGTCAGTACACAGCATGAATCCAATAGTATTAAACAGATCCTTCTTCTTTATTTAACTTTAGTAGAAAGATTTATAGAATTATATATTATTCAGGTAGGATTTCATCATTGAAGTCACTAACTGAGAACCCAAATAGAAAACACTGATACTATTATTCAGTTTTATGGCATATGGAAGCCTTGGCCTCTTTTTTACAATAGTCCAGTTTTATCTTGATCAAGTTAAAATTTACCTTACCATGAATACTACTTCTGAAAATCAGGCCTGATCAGCACTTATCATTAAGCAGAAGAATCTATTCAGACATATTGTAGACATATTGCAGTTACTAGAAAAATATATGACACCAGAATGAACCTCCACTGTCAGACAATGGAAGGCATTTCTATCCTTAGTTGATCAGGTGGACATTTGTTGTTTGTTCTGCTCAGAGTTCACTTTCCCTTCTTTTGGTGCATTTTCATTTGGGGACCCACCCCTTTTTCTTGCACAGTATGTGTAGTTTTGGTGGGCCTGACTCTACCCACTCTATTGATTGGGACCATTAGCATTAACATTACAATGACTGTTCAGGGATTGGCATATGCAACTGTAAGCCAATCCAATGAGACACAGTCCTGTGATAATAAAGTACACGTGTTCTTGCCAAGGACTACTGTGTTGAGAGGGTCTGCCTGAGAGTGATACCTCTGCAGGAAAGAACAGAGCTGAGAGAGAGTGAATGGAGTCCTAGTAGCATTATTTAAACTGTGCTCAAAGTCAGGACTTTCTTTGGATGTTTCCATTTTCTCAACCAATAAAGAGCTTGTTGTGGATTTAACTGAGTTGAGTTGGGGTCTCCATTGCTTCAGTCACAAAGCTCTATCAACTCCAATCTACAAATAGTAGTGTAATGAAATTTAAAAGTTATTTGAAAAAGTTATCTGAGGAAAGTTCAAATAGTTCAAATAATAGAAAATATAAAGAGAATGAACAGTAAACACCCCTAAAAGCACTTTGAAGCTAGTTTCAAAAATTAGACAAATTCTTAACTGGGAATGATAAATGAGAAAAGAAGTTCCTATATTTTTGCTTTCCATTTTTAAATTTCAAAATTTTAAATATAGCAAACTATTTTAGTCATGTTTTGGGCATTAATATTTTGAATAGTATAACTACTATTTAAGTAAAGGCTTTACTTATTCTTTAATTACATGTTTTGAAAAGAGTTAATTCATTCTTTTAAAAATTTATTATGAAAATTTCGTACATATGAAAATACATTGGAAAGACAGAATATAAACATATTAAATGATATAACCAACACCTATCTTCCATTCCTCCCCCATTGATGGTAACCCATGTAATCCATGAACACCCATACATGTTGAGCAAATGTTTAAATTCCTATCAATAAAGATTGAAGTTGGTCAATATGCCCCTCCTGAACACTCTAATTCTGGTTATGTCAGCCTCAGATTAAATTACATGCATATATGTATGTATAGTCCATAACTTAACTTTTATACTTTTATGTACATGTATTCATTATTATTATTACCATTTTTTTTTTTTTGCTCCATTTTTTAAAAAAAGTATTAGTCACACAGTCGTGTCTGACTCTGCGACCCTATGGACTCTATGCAGTTTTCCAAGTTCCTCTATCCATGGAATCCTCCAGGCAAGAACACTGAAGTGGGTAGCCATTCCCTTCTCCAGGGGATCTTCCTGCCACAAGGATCAAACCAGGTCTCCCACACTGCAGGCAGATTCTTCGCCATCTGAGCCACCAGGGAAGCCCGAATGGAACTAATCCCCTCTACCAAACCAGTGCTATCACTGTGCTGTGTGTGTGCTAAGTCACTTCAGTCATGTCCAATTCTTTGTGACCCCAAGGCCTGTAATCTGCCAGGCTTCTTTGTCCATGGGGAATCTCCAGGCAAGAATAGTGGAGTGGGTTGCCATGCACTCCTCCAGGAGATCTTCCCAACCCATGGATAGAACGCGTGTCTCTTATGTCTCTTGCTTTGGCAGGTGGGTTCTTTAACACTAGCCACTCGGGAAGCCCTCTTTTAAAAAAGACCACTTTATTAAGGTATGATCAACATATACAAATCTATACACACTTAATATATACAATTTGATGAGTCTGAAGATAAATGTACAACCATAAAATCATCAGCACATCTATGCCATAAATATATCCATCACCTTTAAAAATTTCTTCCTGTTTCATTATTATTATTTTTTATGTGATAAGTATAAAATGTAAGATATACCCTGTTAGCAAAATCGTTAGGACTACAGTGCAGCACTGGATCTTGTCTCAAAATTTCCTTCAATGTTTATCAAATATTACACAATAAAAAAAAAACATGAACACAATAGGCAGGTATGGAAACTTAGAGACACAAGTGGAAAGAGAAAATTAATGAACTGGAAGGCAAATCTGAAGAAGTTCTCTCAATTGCAACATAGAAAGATAAATGACAGAAAATACTACAAGTTAAAAGATCTGGAAAATGGAGTCAGAAAATTTAACTTAAATCTGAACAGAGTTCCAGAAGGCAAGGGTAGACAGTGTATTGAGCCAGATTCAAAGAGTAATGCCTCACTCAGTTGAAGTTCAGTCACTCAGTTGTGTCTGACTCTTTGTGACCCCATGGACTGCAGCACGTCAGGCTTCCCTGTCCATCACCAATGCCTGAGCTTCCTCAAACTCATATCCACTGAGTTGGTGATGCCATCCAACCATCTCATCCTCTGTTGTCCCCTTCTCCTCCTACATTCAATCTTTCCCAACATCAGGGTCTTTTCAAATGAATCAGTCCTTCACAACAGGTGGCCAAATTATCAGAGTTTCAACTCCAGTATCAGTTCTTCCAATGAATATTTAGGACTGATTTCATTTAGGATGGACTGGTTGGATCTCCTTGCAGTCCAAGGGACTCTCAAGAGTCTTCTCCAACACCACAGTTCAAAAGCATCAATTCTTCGGCACTCAGCTTTCTTCACAGTCCAACTCTCTCATCCATACATGACCACTGGAAAAACCATAGCTTTGACTAGATGGCCCTTTGTTGGTAAAGTAATGTCTCTGCTTTTTAACATGCTGTCTAGGTTGGTCATAACTTTTTTTCCAAGGAGCAAGCGTCTTTTAATTTCATGGCTGCAGTCACCATCTGCAGTGATTTTGAAGCCCCAAAACATAGTCTCTCACTGTTTCCATTGTTTCCCCATCTATTTGCCATGAAGTGATGGGACCAGATGCCATGATCTTAGTTTTCTGAATGTTGTTTTAAGACAACTTTCTCACTCTCCTCTTCCACTTTCATCAAGAGGGTCTTTATTTCTTCTTCGCTTTCTGCCATAAGTGTGGTGTCATCTGCATATATGAGGTTATTGATATTTCTCCCAGCAATCTTGATTCCAGCTTGTGCGTCATCCAGTTCAGCATTTCTCATGATGTTCTCTGCATATAAGTTAAATAAGCAAGGTGACAATGTACAGCCTTTACATACTCCTTCCCCATCTTTGGAACCAGTCTGTTGTTCTATGTTCAGTTCTAACTGTTGCTTCTTGACCTGCATACAGATTTCTCAGGAGGCAGGTCAGGTGGTCTGGTATTCCCATCTCTTGAAGAATTTCCCCCAGTTTGTGAGGATCCACACAGCCAAAGGCTTTGGCATAGTCAATAAAGCAGAAGTAGATGTTTTTCTGGAACTCTCTTGCATTTTCAGTGATCCAACAGATGTTGGCAATTTGATCTCTGGTTCTTCTGCCTTTTCTAAATTCAGCTTGAACAGCTGGAAGTTCATGGTTCATGTACTATTGAAGCCTGCCTTGGAGAATTTTGAGTATTATTTTGCTAGTGTGTGAGATGAGTGCAATTATGTGGTAGTTTGAGCATTCTTTGGCATTGCCTTTTCTGGGGATTGGAATGAAAACTGACCTTTTCCAGTCCTGTGGCCACTGCTGAGTTTTCCAAATTTGCTGGCCCGTATTGAGTGCAGCACTTTCACAGCATCATCTTTCAGGATTTGAAATAGCTCACCTGGAATTCCATCACCTCCACTAGCTTTATTCGTAGGGATGCTTCCTTAAGGCCCATTTGACTTGGCATTCCAGGATATCTGGCTCTAGGTGAGTGATCACACCATCGTAGTTATCTGGGTCATGAAGATCTTTTTTGTATAGTTCTTCTGTGTATTCTTGCCACATCTTCTTAATATCTTCTGCTTCTGTTTGGTCCATGCCATTTTTGTTCTTTATTGAGCCCTTCTTTGCATAAAACCTTCCCTTGGTATCTCTAATTTTCTTGAAGAGATCTAGACTCTTTCCCATTCTATTGTTTTCCTCTATTTCCTTGCAAAGATCCCTGAGGAAGGCTCTCTTATCTCTCCTTGCTATTCTTTGGAACTCTGCATTCAAATGGGTATATCTTTCCTTTTCTCCTTTGCCTTTTGCTTTTCTTCCTTTCTCAGCTATTTGTAAGGCCTCCTCAGACAACCATTTTGCCTGTTTGCATTTCTTTTTATTGGGGATTGTCTTGATCCCTGTCTCCTGTAGAATGTCACGAAACTGAATCCATAGTTCTTCAGGCACTCTATCAGATCTAGTCCCTTAAATCTATTTCTCACTTCTACTGTATAATCATAAGGGATTTGATTTAGGTCATACCTGAATGGTCTAGTGGTTTTTCCTACTTTCTTCAATTTAAGTCTGAATTTGGTAATAAGGAGTTCATAATCTGAGCAACAGTCTTGTTTTTGCTGACTGTATATACTTCTCCATCTTTGGCTGCAAAGAATATAATCAATCTGATTTTGGTATTGTCCATTTGTATGTCTATTTCGGTGATGTCCATTTGTAGAGTCTTCTCTTGTGTTGTTGGAAGAGGGTGTTTGCTATGACCAGTGTGTTCTCTTGGCAAAACTTTATTAGCCTTTGCCCTGCTTCATTCTCTACTCCAAGGCCAAATTTGCCTGTTACTCCAGGTGTTTCTTGACTTCCTACTTTTGCATTCCAGTCCCCTGTAATGAAAAGAACATCTCTTTTGGGTGTTCATTTTAGAAGGTCTCGTAGATCTTCATGGAACCTTTCAACTTCAGCTTCTTTAGCATTACTGGTCGGGGCATAGACTTGGATTACTGTGATATTGAATGGTTTGCCTTGGAAACGAACAGAGATGATTCTGTCATTTTTGAGATTGCATCCAAGTACTGCTTTTTGGACTCTTTTGTTGACTAGGATGGCTACTCCATTTCTTCTAAGGGATTCTTGCCCACAGTAGTAGATATAATGGTCATCTGAGTTAAATTCACCCATTCCAGTCCATTTTAGTTCACTGATTCCTAAAATGTTGATGTTCACTCTTGCCATCTCCTGTTTGACCACTTTCAATTTGCCTTGATTCATGGACCTGACACTCCCCTTTACCCCAGTCCTAGCCTTGTAAACACCTTTACCTCATTTCCCTCCTCCTTTGATCGATTACTCAATCTCTCTACTGGCCAAACTCAGCCAGAAAACAGAAACTTCAGGCACCCTGTTCACACTGTTTGAGTTGGTCAGCATCTCAAGCATAGTTCATAGTGGTGAGGAGTGGAGAATAGATCTAAGTGAGAGCCAATTTAAGAAATTTGGCACAAAACTTTCTTGTAAGAGTTTAAAAGTTTTGCTTTCACATTTAAAGCTTTATTTTAGTAATTTTTTTTGGTCATATAAGTAGACTTTAAGATTCAAAACATGTAAAAATTTCAACAAAATGAAAAGGCAGCCTACTAAATGGGAGAAAATATTTGCAAATCTGCAAATTTGCATATATCTGGTAGGAGGTTAATATCCAAAATATATAAAGCACTCATACAACTCAATAGAAAATCAAAAACAAAAACCCAAACTATCCAATTTAAAAATGAGTAGAGGATTTCAATAGACATTTTTTACAAAGACAAACATAAGGTCAACAAATACAGTAAAAGATGCTCAACGTCACTAATCATCAAGGAAATGAAAATCTCAACCATAATGAAATATCACCTCACACCTGTCAGAATGTTTATTATAAAACACAAGAAAAAAATAAGTGTGGGCAAGGATGTGGAGGAAAGGGAACCTTTGTCCGTTGTTGATGGGAATGTAAATTGGTACAGTCACTATGGAAAAGAGTATGTAAGTTCCTTAAAAAAAAAATTAAAATTACCATGTGACCCAGATATTCTAATTCTGGGTATTTATCTGTAGCCTACCAGGCTCCTCTGTCCATGGGATTTTCCATGCAAGAGTACTGGAGTGGGTTGCTATTTCCTTCTCCAGGGATCCTCCTGACCCAGGGATCGAACCTGGGTCTCCCGCATTGTAGGCAGAGGCTTTACCATCTGAGCCACCAGGAAAGTCACTGAAGAAAATGAAAACACTGCTTCATAAAGATATATGCACCTCCATGTTTTATTGAAGTATTATTTACAATAGCCAAGATTTGGAAACCACCTCCAAATCATATGTTGTTTCCAAATGGACGGAAATAACATCCATCATGTCTATTGATGGATGAGTAGATAAAAAAATCATATATATGTGTACATATATATGTATAATATTCAGCCATAGAAAAGAATAAAATCTTGCCATTTGAAGCTTCGTGGATGGAGTTCAAAGGCATTATGCTGGATGAAATAAGTCAGAGAAAGACAAATACAGAATGATGTCTTATATGTGGAATCTTAAAAAACAAGAAGCTCATAGATATAGAAAACAGATTGGTGACTGCTATAGGTGAGGGTTGAGTGGGAAAATGGGTAAGGAGAATTGAAACTTCCAAACTTTTAGTTATAAAATAAATAAGTCATGGAGATGTAAGGTATAGCATGTTAACTATAGTTAATAATACTACATTACCTAATTGAAAGTTACTAAAAGAGTAATTCTTAAAAGTTTTCATCACAAGAAAAAAAATTGTAACTACCTATGGTATTAGATGTTAACTAGAATTATTGTGGTGATCATTTTGCAATATATAAAAATATATCAAATCACTATGTTGTACCCTGAAACTAATATAATGCTGTATGTCAATTATACCTCAATTAAAAATAAAACTTAAAAACACACAAAATATGTAAAAAATTATACTGTATGAACACAGTCAATTGGAAATAATGCCCCCTTAGTCAGAATTGATGCTACTTTTCATATTGGGTAAGGATATACCTATATACAGTGGCTAAATACTGTATCTCATCAGAGCTGGATCCAGACCTTGTGGGGCATGAGACATATATATAACTTGGGGGTCCTCTTTAAGAAAAAGAATAAATTATATGTAAGAGAGAATGACTGTTATGAAGAAAAATTAAAACAAAGTACAATTTTTTTAGAAAGCTGGCAAATATCACAAACCTCACAAAGTCCAGGAAAATAGCATAACATTTTTATCAGTGAACTGCCCAACCCACTTTTATATTAATAATACTTCTTTTCCTACATTTTTGACAGCATAAACTGCATAGATTTCTTATATTTTGAGGAGTCTTCATAAATTTTGAGGGGCCTTAATAAATTCATCCATTCAGAACATCCATCTTATATGAACAAACTCATATGTTTTGTTAAAAGAGTTTACAAACAAAATAATAAAAGCAATCCTATAGTTTTGCAATGGTTCAGACAGAATCTCACAGTGGCTTGACCATTTAAAAACTTGTTTTTTCAAAATATCTACTTGAGAAGCTTTTGTATTCATTGTGTGATTTTAGTCTCTATAAATATTAATCAGGTCACTATTTTGAAAAAAAACTTTTATAAAACTCTCATTAAAATGGTGAAATTATCCATCTGAAAGAACAAAATGAAAGATCATGATGTTTATCCAAGTCAACAAATTTGTCAAATTGAAGCTGCTTTATACTTTCAAGTATTGATCATGTACATTTTTTTTATTATTTTCATCTTCTCATCTTTATTTCATGTTTGGGAAGGTATGCACACACACCTATATATAGATATAATTTCTTTATCTACTTTTATTTTTATCATTTATGTTTTCTTGGCTATCTTAATTCTTTTCTTTGTCTTCATGACATTAACCATCAGAGTTTTTGGTTCATATTGTTTTGTAACAAGATAGTTTTTGACATTTTAAAACCTTATCTCATTTTAAATTTAGTTTTATTTTTGACATTCCTTAGAATAACTCTTTCTCATATTTAATTTTTTGTATAGTAACAGTTATGAAAAACATAAAATTAATTTGATTTAAGGCATAGCAAAAGCAGTCAAATGCATTTATCACCAAATGATTCACACTAATACTGCATATTAGTGTACAGATGATTATGTTTAGATATGTCACTGGAATGCTTGTCTCTCAGGCCATTCCACTGCATCAGTGCCAATTTTGTGTACTGCTTTTTCTGGAAACATCAGACTGTCAAAGCAAGGTGCATCAGACACACTAAATATATGATTCAATAGATTGGGCATGGTGAAACACAAGACCACTTACAGATGTATTTGCTGTTTGTAGTAGTACTATAGCTTTATGCTCTTTGAATATAGGAATTATGGTTGAGTTAAATTACATTTCAGGTGATCCTATCAAAAATGTAATATAGCTATAATTGCAAGCATGGCATTATTTCATGTATTTCTGACAGAAGAGAACTTATATTTTGAAGCATCTTATGATTGAAAGAATTTTCCAGACTAGCTTCTGGCTTCTTGCATTTCACACCTCGTTACCTCTTCACTCTCCATATATTTCTGGTGCCAGAGGCCACAGGACATGGTCTATGATATAACCTCTAATCTGTACCTACATATCATGATGCCAGTTAGGTCTGTAGAATGGATGGTAACAGTATTTCTGGAAGTCATCCTCTACTGGGGCAGCAGCTGGCAATAACTTATATGAACACATAATGTCTTCAAACCACACCAAATTACCCAACTAAATTCAAGTACATTGAATCTCCGAATCGAGTTCCCTTTAGCCATATCCAAAAAAATGCTCACAGACGCTCCAATGACAGTCTACACAAACAGAAATATGGTGGGAAAATAGAAAAAGACAGCTATCTTAACTAGTATGGTCAGATTAACTTACTTTACAAATTTTGCACAAATATCTTACCACTTGAACCCATATCTCATCCCCCTCTCAGGCCTTGGAGGAGGCTCATGAGTGTGAAAGGCCCTATACTTAAGCCTGTGGCCCTAGGTGGGAGGTACAGGTCCAATTTTATTATTTCTGATATGAATAATCAATTGTCTCAGCACATTTAATGAAAAGCCCATTTTTTTCCTTTTCTGATCTGCAGTCCAGGCTACTATATATAGAATTTCCATATAATTGGGAAGACACTCTCAGATGCGCTCACTGCATGTGGTTCTTGTTTCCCCTCATGGTTGGTTCATTTTTAAAGTTTCCTGGTCTCTTAGTAGATTTCCTTTACTTTCTATAAGCCCAATAACATAAGAAAATTATGTTTTATGCTGGATCTAATTGTTTTACAGGAAATAAGTCTCCAAGAATGTCTAATATTCTATACTGTCAGAGCAGATGCCTCTGTCCTTGGAGTTCTAAATTTTATTTTTCATTTTGAGAATGTCTGGTCATTCTCAATAGTCTATCTTAGTTACATTTTTGAAATATTATTTTATCTTTCTACTTTTATTAAATATATACATCTTGTATTCTGAAGATGATAATTCCAATACTTGAAGTCTTTGAGGGTCTGATTCTAGTTATTTACTATTTCCATTGACTCGCTGGGTTCTGATTTCTCACAGTATTAATGATTTTTTTTTTAAATTTTAAAAACTGGTTAGAAGAGGTTTTCATTTTATTTTTATATCCCAATAAGAATATTTTAAATTTTACACATGCTTAAACTTGTTCCTGCTGATATATGGAAAGGCCAAGTCTGTACATTAGTGATTTTTGATTGTGAACATATGTTCAGTGGGGCATCTCAGGTGGTACAGTGGTAAAGAATCTGCCTGCCAATGCAGGAGATGTGAGTTCGATCCCTGGGTTGGGAAGACCCCCTGAGAGAGGAAATGGCAACCCACTCCTGTATTCTTGCTGGAAGATTCCATGGGCAGAGGAGGCTGGCAGGCTATAGTCCATGGAGTTACAGAGTCAGACACAACTGATCAACTGAACACAGCAGCACAGCACATTACTGTTGTAATTCTTTCAAGCCTGACTTAAAGAAATGGGGTTTTTCTTCCTAGAGACAATTTGAATTTGTTTCTTCTAGGTGCCTGGGAGCAGTTTCAACCCAAACAGTTCAAAATTAGTTTTTGGCTTGAAGTTTTTGAAATCAAACAGAAGTATATATTTGGGCCACAGATTCTTGATAGTCAGATTGTGGTTTCACATTTTGGTGAGAGAACACCCCCTCATCACTGCTTGCCACTAAGATTGAGGCTAATGAGGAAAATTTTTTTTTTCTAGTTCACCTTACTATTGGGCTTCCTTTGTGGCTCAGCTGGTAAGAATCCACCTACAATGCAGGAGACCTGGGTTTGATCCCTGGGCTGGGAAGATCCCCTGGAGAAGGGAAAGGCTACCCAATCCAGTATTCTGGCCTATATAGTCCATGGGGTTGCAAAGAGTTGGAAATGACTGAGCGACTTTCACTTATTATTGAGGGTCTAGCTATTTGGGGATGGGGTATAGCTTTATGCATGGATTTCCTATCACGGTGCCTCACAAATTATCTGTGAGCCATCATAGACAACTGTTTTTGTACATATATAATCAAAATTAATTACTAGAAAAAATGGAATTCTGCTTGGATTGTTACTGCACTATAAAATCTCTAGAAGAGTTTCCAAACACTCTCAATTTCTGTACACATCTCAACATGTATTGGCCACAGATTTTGTAAACCAATCTGCAAACTCCACTTTGAGTAGCACTTATCTTATTCATCCTACCTTTGGCAGGCCCTAAGCTTTATCTCCCATTTCCACACCCAGCCTGAACTTGTGATATAATGATTTTTTAATTGACTCATGATTTTTAATTATCCCAGTATTTTTAATTTGGGGTACATTAATTAACTTGTTCTGGCAAGATATGCCTATCAGAGCCAACCCTCAAATATCCTACCTTTCTCAGTGGTTTCATTCCCTAAAGACTTAGTGTAGGAAGGATTTTCTTTTATTTGACCTTTCATCACCATTTTGGAACCTATAGAATTGACCAATGTCACCATCTTCACATTTATATTTGTATACTTTTAAAAATTTTATATACTTCCTATCTTATTTACTTTTACATAGTAAATAAGAGCAGAGATTCACATTCTTACACACACCAAAACGTTTGATACTTTGTCTCAAAAAATCAATGAAAGGCAGACAGTGAGTGAATGCTTGTAACTTTAAAATTTAACTTAATGTCTTTTTTGTGTTTCATTTAGGGTCATCATCTACCAATGATTTGAAAGTTGTGGATCTCATATGTATATGATTTAATTTCCATTGTGTTAAGATTATTCAAATACTAGTCAATAATTTCTACTCATCAGCAAGAAATGAATTTATTGTCTAAGGATACTTAAAGGTATTTTTTTGTAGGCTAATGGCTTTTCCAAAGCTCTTTTAACTACAGAGGAATAGTACCCTATTTTAAACTCCTTTTCCCACAGATTTACTCATTTTCATCTCTGACATCACATTTTATTTTTTTACAGATTTTTTGGATGTGAACCAAATTTTCTTGAAGAGTACTTCTCTATTTTTCCATTAGTTCAAAGGTTTGTAGTTTTGTGGACCAAACAAATATTTCTGAAGATATTTATTATGGCTCATTAAATAGAAGTAAGATCTAAAGGTTAGCACATGATCTGGGAAGCTAAAAGTTTTGTATTATAATGCAGTTTGCCATGTGAATGTGTGACAAAGTGCTCACTAGGAAGATAGTGATTGGATATCCATCTTGTGTTAGTTTCTTCATTTAACCAAAAAAATATTTAAAAGTATTAATAATAATTAGTTGAACTGGGATTCCATAAAGAAGATCTCAGAGATGTGTGAACTTGGGCCTCAATTACTGTAAGGGCACATGTACACATGCTGGTCCAAAGGACTGCTAAGTAGAGTGTACAAGCATCTACCCCCTTCTTAGGCAGCTCAACATCACTCTGGGCATTATTTAAACAGTCTCTGCACCGGTTAATGAATAGCCATGAGGCTGTAGCCACATATTTGAGCCTGCATTCAGTTCAGTTCAGTCACTCAGTCGTGTCCGACTCTTTGCAACTCCATGGACTGCAGCATGCCAGGTCTCTCTGTCCATCACCAACTCCCAGAGCTTACTCAAACTCATGTCCATCGGGTCGGTGATGCCACCCAACCATCTCATTTTCTGCCGTCCCCTTCTCTGCATAATTAAGAGTATAATGCACATAGAAAAGTCAAGATGTAGAAGTTAAGAAAGCACAAAAGAGGGGAAGATTGGAAAATAAACTTGGTCACATAAATTCAATGTTAAGAAAGCCATGGTGAGAGATTCACAAGAGGTTACTACTTACAGAGTGAAGAGGGGGACCTCCTGGGAACTGAAGACCTTCTGGGATTAAGTGCAGCTGTGACCTGCACCAAGTATCAGTGCTTTACTGTGTGTGTTAGTTGCTCAGTCATGTCTGACTCTTTGCAACCCCACAAACTGCAGCCCATCAGGCTTCTCTGTCCATGGAATTCTCTAGCAAGAATCCTGCAGTGGATGGCCATTCCATTCTCCATAGGGTCTTCCCAACCTACGGATTGAAGCCTGGTCTCCTGCATCGCAGGAAGATTCTATACCATTTTGAGCTACAGGGAAGTCTTGCTACTTTATAGCTTATTTCAAGCGGCAACCTTGGGATCAAGCATGGCCAGATTTGATCCCAGGCTCCTCTTCTTGCTGAGTGCCCTGGACAAATTACTTAACTTGTGTGAATCTCAACTGTATCTCCTAAAAAATGAGGATATTTACTTCACAGGCCATGGGGTTTCCCAGGTGGCTCTAGTGGTAAAGAACCTGCCTGCCAGTGCAGGAGACTTAAGAGCCTCAGGCTCAATCCCTGGGTCTGGAAGTTTCCTTGGAGAGAAGGTAATGGCAACCCACTCCAGTATCCTTGCCTGGAAAATCCCATGGACAGAGGAACATGGCAGGCTACAGTCCACAGCGTAGCAAAGAGTCGGACACAACTAAAATTACTTAGCATGCACTTCACAGGCCAATGTAAGAATTAAATGAGATAATCTGACATTGGGTAAAGACATCCCATGCCTCTAACAGCATCAAAGTTTGCAATGGTTAAGTGCTGTACTCTAAAATGTGACTGTTCAAGTCACTGCTCTCTCGCAATTACAGCTGTGTGATCTTGGACAAGTCACTTGACCTCTCTGTGCTTCAGTTTCTTTATATGTACTATTAATAATATTTTCCCCATTGGGTTATGAGGATTAAAGGAGCTAATATATGCTTGGCACATAATAAACATTTTACCTAAAAATGTTCAGTAGTTTTGGATGCTTTCTAGAAGTGATTCATTTTATTTTAGGTTATATTCACATAACTGGACAGAAAGGTGGTAACAGTCTTGCCAGCTGCCAGTGAGTGTCCTGTAACTGAGGCAACACTGCCTGCCTGCGGGGAACAGGTGGTGGTAACTTACCTCTATCTAGGGTTGCTGTGGATAGTTGCAAGGTAGGTCCCGGTGAGAACCTTTGGAGCCAGCAGCCAGGCTGCTTCGTTACTGACAGTCTTTGTTACTGACATTGGACAAATTAACATTTCTGACCATTTCTTCTCTTGTGACATGGGGATAATTTTTGCCTCTCTGAGTGGTGTGAGGATTAAATAGAGGTAACTTACCTACAGCCCAAAGCCTGCACCAGCACAGAGCAGCAGCAGTAACGATGATTACATCAAATATATACAGCAGTTGAGTCCTTGGAGATTCTTAAGGGAGGGAAACCAGAACGTAGCCAGAAGTGGCCCTTTTACCTGTCTGATTTCGGCCTGGAGAAGAGGAAACCAACCAATCTCTTCTCTTTGCAACGAGGTAACTATAGAGGTCTCCCCTTGGAAAGATTACCTTTTCACACTCCTCCTTGTCGCTCCTCACCGCACCCCCCCCCACCCCCCATGCAGGCAAAGACACTGTTCCTTCTAATTTTATAATCTCATTTCTGTACGTGCGGTTTATTTGGGTTTGGTGGCGAGCCAAGGTTGAGTGGAGAGAGGCATTAAAACCTGGCAACCTGGCTCTGGATGCCTCAGGGCTCCTGCCAGCCGTCCTCGGTTAAAAACGTGCTTTTTATTTCTCTTCCCCGCAGCCTCCTGTGCAGCAGCTCATTACCACCCGCTTCAATCACCGCTGCCAGCATCTCCCCAGAACATTTCCCCATCCCCCCGCCCCGTCTCAGGGACATTGGTCGTAGCTGACATTTAAAGGAAATAAACACCGATTTGAAAATTTACAACCATCTGCGCCTGAAGAACCCAGCAGCAATGAATAACAGAACAGTCCAGAGAAGAGCGCCTGTCGGGGCGCAGCTCCGCAAGCCCTTCCCGCCACACAATTCCCCACACCCAAGCATCACAAATCACCATTTCCAGGCACCACTTGAGGCTGCCAATTCTACTTTCGCTTAATCTCATTTTAAATCCAGCTACAGACGAGGCTCTGTCGCTGCGGCGAGGAGCGGGGCGGGGGTCAGCGTTAGAGACGCAAGGCCTAGGTCTGAAAGAAGCGCAGGGGCCCCTCGCGGTTTGGGGTCGCAGGCGGATCCCCAGAACCAATGCGGGCCGCCCAGGCTCCGAGGTGGGCGAGCCCCGAGGGGCGCGAGGCGCAGCACGCGCAGACAAAGAAGCCGGCGCCAGCACAGGTCCCCACCGCCCTTCTCCTCCGCGCCTCCTCTCAGAAAAAAAAAAAAAAAAAGAAAAAGAGGGAAATCTGAGGGCCAAAAGGAGACAATCCAGTCCTTTTGCTCCTCCAGACACCTAGGCGGGAGCGTCTCTCTCTCAGGCGTTTAAGTCCCTCAGGGCAGATTCGTGGACTCCGTGGCCCCCGACCCCGCCCGGCGGCGCTTTAGAATGCGAACTGGGCTTCGGCGCCGGGACTCCCGAGAGGCGTGCGCCCAGCGCAGCGCGAGGTGCGGCGAGCGAGCCCGAGTGGGCGGGGGCCAGGCGGGCGCGCGCCGTGCGACGCGCGGGGGCGGGGGAGCGGCCGGGACACGTGTGGCAGCGGCGGGGGGGATTCGGCGCCCGGGGCTTTAAGAAGGTGTGGAGGGGGGCGGGAGCTTTCCCAGGCCTGGCCGAGGGGCGTCGCGCAGAGGCGGCGGCGGCGCACCGAGGCAGCGACCGTCCCGCTCCCGGCGTCCGCAGCCCGGCCCCGCGTTCCCGCGGGCCAAAGAAACTTTGGGAGCAGCGGTCTCCCGCGGAACTTCCCGGCGGGGCTCGGCGCCCGCTCTACTCCGTCCGCCGCCTTCTCGCATTCTCTCCGCGCGGCTCCTCGGTCCCAGTGCCTCGAAAACTGAATGAGAGAGCGGCGCTCGGGGCGCGCGGTGGCGGCGGCGGCGGCATGGAGCGCAGTTCCTGGGCCCCGCGGACTTTCCTCCTGGCGCTGTTGCTGGGGGCGACGCTGAGGGCGCGCGCGGCGGTGGGCTATTACCCCCGCTTTTCGCCATTCTTTTTCCTGTGCACTCACCACGGGGAGCTGGAAGGAGATGGGGAGCAGGGCGAGGTGCTCATTTCCCTGCACATTGCGGGCCACCCCACCTACTACGTTCCGGGACAAGAATACCACGGTAGGTACCTCAGCATCTCCGCTCCCACCGGCCAGCGCACCTTTATACCGCTTTCCTTCTTCCCAGGGGCCATTTAAACCTGAACCGTGACAACCCTTAGCTCAGCTTTGCGCTCGGAGGAGGGAGAGAAAACAAACTTAGTGGGGGAGAGAGTTGCGAGTTAGAATTTATTCACCGGTCGCCCCCCACCCCGACTCCCCACGCTCCCCTCACGCGTCTCCCCGAGAGGAGGGGGTTCTGGGCAGGGAAAGGCCAGAAAATTCGGTCCTCCTCACTCGTGGTTCTGACAGCTGACACTTGAATGAATTCGCGCCTCTTGTTTCCTTAACCCGAGTCCTTGGATTCCAGACCTTTGTCCCTGCTCTCGTTCCCCCTGCAGGGCAGCCGAGTGGCGCTAGGCTTTGCGGACCCGCCGGTGACAGATGACGCGCCCGGGTCCGCAGCCGCCCCGCCAGTCGCCCGCCCGCCGCAAACTTCCCGCAGCTCCTCGGCCAGGGGTCCTTCTCGGTTCCTTCAGAGTAAATGGCCCTCCTGACAGGGAGCGGCTGCTTCCAGCGCTCTATTCTAAAGTGGCGTTGAAAATGTCAGGAAATGGTGTGTTTTTTTCTGAGTCTCCTCTTACTTTAACGTGCCTTTTCTTTCTAGAACGATCTCTGTGATGTTTATTAATGATTATGTCTTTTTAATCTGCACAGCTTTAATTTCCAGGTAGGGACTGGAAGTTCCTTATCATTTAAAGATACCTTTTGAAAAAGGATCATTATGGAGCCCTTCATCAAAATTAAACATGATTGAAGAGGTACAATTTAGCTGCAAGCAATAGAATGTTGTGTAGTGCATGCATTTTTTATGTTTTAAGCTAGTTAATGGAGTATGTGGGAAAATAAGATATTGTCTATTTTCTATTATTTCCGCTGGAACTTCTGAATATTTCACTTCCATGGCGCTTTTAAGCGGCAACAGGCACTATTTAATTAGAATCTGAAGGCAAAAATACTGATACCCAACCGAATAGAAACTGTTGTCTAGTGATTTCATGTTACAGTTTCCATCTTTTGTGGGCTAACAGTTATTGGCATAGCAGGAGATAATCCACGGAGCAGCTGGCATTTCAGATAAACATGGATATAAAAATGATAAGAAACCTTAAGTTTTCTATTTAAAAAACCCTTCATATCCGCTTTAAAATGTTTAGTCTAAATGCTTACTAGAGATTTAAAATAGTGCTTTTACAGCTTTCTTGTGGCATGGCGGCAGCCTTGTCTGTAAAGCAGAAGTCTAATTTGGTGGAATTTCAGACTTTGGAACATTAATTTTCTGCAGCTAGTCCCCTCTTTTTATTGTGCTTACTCTCTTCTCAAGAGCAGTCTGATGTTTTCCTGAGTTCATGAGAATCTTTTAAGGAAAAGGACCAGCCAATATGATGGCAACTCAGACCTCACCCGAAGACCAATGGATTGAACCTGTCACTTGGTGTGAGTCTTAGTGAAGGTGTAGAGAGTCAAGGCTGGGCTAAAAGATGGGGTTGTCAGGTTGTGATAGAAGACCTGTGATAATACAAAGCCTCATTTCTGCCCCCTGTGTTTCCATATCCTTTGTAAGGTGCCAGCATATAAAACTTAAAAATACCAAAAATATGACGTAGACTTTGCTTTTACTATGAAGCTAGCAAATGTAAGTCAGCCTAAGACTGCCCATAATCACATTCTAAGTCTGAAAAGAAATAGATGATAGAGAGTAAGATTGCAGTGTAACACTTCAAGTTGCAAGTTGTGTGGGAAAGTCTCAATTTCTACCTCTTCCATCACTAGAAAATGTAGAGAAATTTTATTGTGTAAGTTTAAGACGATCAAATCATTCTAAACTTTGTGAATGGTTTTTGTAGGATTTTGAATTCCTGTTACCTGTTTTGTGAAATATTTAGATTTTGAAACTGGCTGTAGCTATAGGCCTTCAGTAAGTTTTTCCTTGTAAAATTTTCTACAGGTAGAAGAACTGTTTAAAAATGAAATGATGCTTATACATGTCTCCTTTTCTTATAGACTTTTGGAAATTAATGTTTAAAATTAATTATGTAACATCTATTTAAGAATTGAACTGATAGTAAGAAATTTTAACCTAATATACTGTTGTAGTTAGGTTAGGTTATTTGGCCATTTTTTTTTTTAACTAAGAAATACAAAATATTAGCTTGAGACTTTATTTCTAATTTTTTAAGTCCTTAAAATGTAAGTTATGTCAGGAAAACTATCTTATCTGTGATTTACACCGAACTGAGCATTTGAGGAAATGATTTTGGGGTACAGCTGATGACTGTTACTTTTTTATCTAAAAGAATGCATTGAGACAGGTATTGTATATAGTGCTACCTAACACAGAACATGACTGGAGATCAGGCTGTGTCAGCTACCCTCTGAGACTTGTGTCTGTGACAGAATATGAGATGGAGAGGCAAATATCAGAGTTCAATATTATGGGTCTCTGTATGTGTCATATTTGTGTAAGATTTTTGTTGAAAATCTTCTGGAAAAAAACACACAACAAAAATACAATACAAAGAATTTGAAATTTGTGTATCTAACAGAATTGTCAGATAGTCCCATCTTTAAGTAGTGTATTCATCTGTTCACAGTTTTGGAAGCTCTACTAATTCTCATCACCTGATCACTTGGTACCTCTGTTGTCAGCTTCTTGTATGTTTTAAATCTGTTGTCTATGACTTTCTTGAAAGGGCATCGTTATTCACAATGAGCCGTGGTGTCTGCATGATGAGTTTAGAAACTCAGCAGTAAGAGGTTATGGTTGTATATTTAGCAATATATGTCTATGTGTATGTATATCATGTTGAATTAGGAAAGTCTCAGGGTCGGAGCAATTTTTCCTAGAATTTCCTTTTTTTGCACAAATCTCCAAATATGGTCAGTTTCCACAGCATGGTTTCCAGGCCCATACCTTAATTTCTTTTTTTTTTTTTTTTTGGTAGAAAATTGCAAATGATGGGAAAATAGGAAATGGAAACCTAGATGGTCCAGTCAGGTAGCCATTCTCTTCCCCAGCCACACCTGGCAATTCACTGCTCCTTCTCCTAAGGACCAGGTCAGGATTGTGAAACAAGCAAAGACTGAGTTGGTGTCTGCACCTTTTCTTTCCCCCGATAATCCCTCTTCTTCACCCCAGCTCCTTAGCCTTTTGTTTAAACCTCCTCCTCCAACCAATTTGTAGTGACTGTGACTTGTCAGTGTTTTATTCTCCCACAGTCTTAATTACAACCGTCGAGAGATGTTTTACCCATTCTGTTTAAAAGAATTTGGGCACCATTGAGCAGACAGATAGTATATTTTGAACTAGAAAGACTTGGATAAACCTTACATCCTGTAATAAGAAAATGCCTACTCACAGGATGGGCTATATTCAGTCATCAGAAAGGAGAGGTCAGATATAAGAGAAAAAAAAAAAAACAAAACATTATCTGTGAAAGCCTAAGTAAATGAGTCTGTGAAAAGTGCCTGAGCTTCTATGAGACAATTTATCTGAATTTCTAAAAAGACTAGAATACCCATTATTACAGTGGCATAAGGTGAGGGAAATGTTCCAATACAGTGAAAAATATGCTCTAAAATATTTATTGAGGAAAAATATCTGTTTTAAGCAGAAGTGAATAGGTAGTAAACCATGATGCTTTATAAAGGGGATTTGATTGTATTTTGTAAATTCAGTATCACTACTGGTAGTTCTTCCGTACTACATTTTCATTCTGTTATTTATTTAATCATATTGTGGAGTGTGTGGGAAAACCAATTTCAACTGCTAAAACAGAATGTTTATGTAAAAAAGGTAAAATCAGGATAAAGTATTTAGGGTATTTTGTTGTAACCACTATTGGTATTATATTAAATGTGTTCTGGAATCAACTGGTTGCCATTTAAAAATCACCATTCAAAGGGAGTGCAATATAATGACTTCAATTACTAGAATGATATGTATGTCAGATACAATTATTGATAATATACTCCAGATTAAATTTCTTTCAAGGGAATGATGTTTTTAAAATTTGAATTAAATAACAATTATTTGATTTAATATTGTAGTTATTTGAATTAGCAATTATTTGAATTAATAGCAATCTGCTATTGCTGAGGTAACTGGGCTATTGATTGGGTGAGTAAATATTTGTTCTTTATATGTCTCTTACTCTGGAATCAGCATATTTAAACTCAGAATCATTTGTCAAATGCAGTTTATAAGTGAACTGCATCTGTGTCCTGCTTGTATATAACTGTGAACACCTGAACATTTTAAAGCATTTTCCTCTACTTGTCTTATATTTCATCTCGTGCTCTACAACTTATTTCAGGTATGTTTTACTGATGTGATTCAAATTGTTTCTTAAATCATATAGACATTGATTTAATATATATTCCCTGTGTGAATTTCAAAAAAATAGATCTTTAGAATCATAATTGAAAACATCTAATTTAGGCAGATGTTCTTACTTCAGTCATATCACTACATTACTAGAAATTATTTAATTAGAATATTTTCCTCTAATTTTTATGAATCTTTATTTTAAACTATTATTTTTATTTTAATCAAAAATGGTAAAGAATAAAAGTTGTATCATTGTAATCATATTTTTCATAGAACCATCTTATTCCAATAAGTTTGTCTTTTCACCTTTAAAAAATGATAGGTGTTTTCACATTTTTTTCCATAAATTAGTATCATTCAAAAGATAATATCTAGAACTTATCTTTGATTTATTTTTCCCGTGCCTGGAATTGGTCAACTCTATAGATGATCTGGAAATCTTACATGATTAGTTATATAGAATATGTTGCATATTAAGCCATATTTATTCTTCCAATGACTTCAGATGACAGCTTGACATTTATTGTGTCTTTAATGTTCACAAATAGTTGCTAATGCATGTATATTTGAAATATATTTCAGGTAGCCTTTACACTGGAAAAGCATAAATGAGTTACTGGTACTTTTTAAACACTGGCATTAAAAAAATCTTGTATATATTTTCACAGAAAAATATAAAGCTCTTTCTTCTTTTAAAAATTCTTTATGTCATATAAAAATAGAAAAGAATGGATAACCCTACACTCAGTGCTTTTGGTTAGAAGGGGTAGATTCAGTGTGCAAAGAAGTGCTTTGAACTATGATTGGGTGATGACATAATACACATATGATAAAGAAAATTCATTTATCTAAATGTTTTGGCTTCAAGGATAACTTGGGTGGTTAATCCACCCCTCTCCTACCCCACTGATTTTAAAGTTATTTATAAAAGAATAAAACTGTATCAATCTTATTAAACTTAAAGAAATATTAAGAACATATATTCAGAAATTGGAACTGAATTTTCAGATACGAAGATTTCTTAATGACTGCTCAAACACAAGAATGGTATATTTTAAAAAAAATACTCTTGGCTCTCAGGAAATTCCACGTGAGGTGATCTCACTTTGGTGTCTGTTGTGCAGCTTAGAGAGTAATTTTTGCCATGGTCACCTGCCATGCCATCTCATTGAAGGCAGAGCTTCTGAAGGGTTGAATGCTGTGCCTACGGGTTAACCAATTATTTCTAACGTGTGCTTCTCTAAAACCACACATATTTTTCCTTTTTATTTGATGTCCTGTAGGAGCGAAGGGTAGCAGCTGGATTTGGAGTGTGTAGAAGGATCACTACAAATGTACAGATGTTGATTTGTGGCTTAAGGCAGCTCTAATTATTCAAAAAATGTAATTAGATAGTTTTTGAATGCCACAAAGAGATAGTTATAGGAATTATGAGGTTCCCAAGTAAACATTGAAAACCCAGGTTATCTTTTAATGCTAATTTAGCTTTCCTTAGAAACGTAAAACTTTGGGAAGCAAACTAAATTTCATTGATTATAGGACTCTGAAACTATGTGAGAACTCATGAGTGTTTCAGATAGCCCTGGTTATTGGTGGATGTTGGCGCCTGTGCACCAAGGGACATGAAGAAGGGCTGATGGTGGTTTACCAATAAGTGCTACGCCCACCTCAGAATCGGCATTCTCGGCCTTTCCTGCTCTGCCCCCGTCTCCTTCCACCTGCATCTCACGTGCTTTCTCCCATGTCCCCTGTCTTCCTCCTCCTATTTTTTTTTTTCATTTTCTTTCTTCTTTTGCTCTTTCCCTTCACATCACAGGGCCTTGTCTTCCCTCTCCTCTTCCTTCTTCCCTGATTCAAAACTTAATTCCTTTGCTCCTTTAATTCTTTCTCTTTCTTCCTTTCAGATTTACTGTCTCTATCTCAACCTTTCTCTCCTCTATAACATGAAAAATATTAGTATATATACAGACAGTGTGTAATTACCATGTATTTTATTCATTGGATATTTATAATAATAAAAGTGGATAAGTTGGCTCTTGTATTTCTCTTAAAAAAAAAAATAGCTTCATCTTTCTGTGACATTCACTTGCTCTTTCCAAAAATCATAGGATAGTTATTCCTAATAGGAAAGTAGGTTTTTCCTCCTACACTGTAAAATCTCTCAGAAGAACTTTCAAGCCAGTAGCTGTTTAATTCTGAGTCAGCTACTTTCCCCACTGTCTGCTATGGAGTTAAACTGCAGAATCAGAAGTCTGTGTATGGAAGCATATGTATATAAATATACACACACCATGAGGAAGAGGTACAGTTTAGGAAAATGCACACTGAATTAGCTTAACTCTAAAAGGCAGGTTGATTTGATGTCTTGAATGCTTGAGTTCATAAAGGCTTTTCTAATAAAGGGATGGACTGTTTCTATCACCACCTCAGTCACCTCAAGTTATATCCTTTACTTTCTAGTCTCTTTGCTAAGACTCCTAACAGTTGCATAGCTATGAAATAGTGATGACACCTTTCAGGGTACCTGGCACTTAACAGGTTATAAACAGGGTAGAGACCTTGGCATGAACACTAGATTGGGAGTTAGAAAGGGAGGTGTGTTGCTCTGGAGTAAGTTCCACAGTCTTTCTTCATTAAAACCTATTTTAGGGACTTTTCGTACTGGTCAAGTGACTCAAGACTCCACACTCCCAATGCAGGGAACCCTTGGTTGGATCTGTAGTGAGAAACTGGATCCTACATGCTACAACAGTATTCTTGCCTGAAAAATTCCATGGACAGAGGAACCTGGTGGGGTACAATCCATGGGGTCATAAAGAGCCAGGCACTACTAAGCAAGATAATGGTGGTGGACGAGGAGTTCAGCAGGAACTGAAGGAAATAACTTGAGGTGACTGAGGTGATGATAGAGACCATCCCTTTACTAGAAAATGCTCTATGCAGTCAAAGTTTATACCTGACCAGCTGTATCAGCCCTGGAATACCTCTTATGGACTTCCTTGTATCATAAGAGAAATCAGTCAACTTCTTGTTATTTGCACCTGTGTAATTCTAATTATTTCTTCTAAATGCATAAATGATCCATTTTGCATTCTCTTTTAGATTTGTCCCAATTCTTGTATTCAGCTCTGAAGTGCTCCAGTTCTCCCATAGAATTGCTTTTTGCCACATTGATGGAACTATGATATTTAGTAAGACACTTTTGATGGTACATTTTCAGAGTTTTCTTCAAGATGTACTATTAATACTTCTGCAGGTGACAAAAGAGTGCATTGTATGCTAACTTTTTACTGAGGTTTTGAGAAGGTAACCTGTGCCCAACCTTCAATTTCTGGAGTTTCTTGTAATTGATAATTTATGCTAGTGAGTTTGTTTGTAAACTTTATTTCCTGTCAGTCCTATTTGTCTAAAATGCAGTATCACCATATGTAAATCCTGTTGACACTTAAAATACTTGATGTGTGACATGATTGTGAACATGAGCTCTGCCCCAACCTTAACCTTGTTTGTTATGTCTGGCTCAGCCTCTAGGACCAAATCCAGTATTGTCATTTCTCTCTTGCTTGCTGTGTATTGACAGAGGAAACAGGCATCTCAGCCTTACCTTTAGGAACAAGTAATCTTTTTGTTTAGGCCACCTTTGTTATGAATGTTGAAATATCCTATGATCATAGTTGCAGATCTTTTCTTACTTCCTTTTTTTCATGTAAACACTTCCTGTAACCTCATCCTGCAAAAAATGTTACATGTCCAGTGTTTGTGATGGAGGAATATAAGGAAATTACTTGCTTGTAGGCCTTTTTTTTTTTGAAAGATGAGTTCATATTCCCATTCCACGCACTGATACTGCTAAAAAAATTTTTAGAAAGGTAATTCAGGAACTTAGGAATAAATAACAACAACATTAACAATAGCAAGTCCTAAAGAAGCCCTTAGTATGTGTCAGGTACTGATCTATTTGCTTTATGTATGTTAATTCATGTAATTTTCACAAGAACCTCATGAGGTGGGTATTGCTATCCTCCTTTTCTGGATGTAAAAACTAAGTCACAGAAAAATAAGTGTTTTGCCCAAGATCATAAAACTGTCATGCAAGAGTGCTCAGTCCGTCTTGCTTCAGAACCCATATTTTTATCTAATATGCATTTATTTTTAGAAATGAGAATTATTTCAAGAAAGAGATAATAATAAAACATAACAAAAGACATTTTAACAGAGGGAAAATAAGGAAAAGTGAAAGCTAATTTTGTTATTTAAAATAAAGACTGCAAAGTGAAACCAGAAAGATTATATCCATGCCAAACAAGACCAGGATTTTATAGTCCTAAATACTCCTTGACTAGAATCACCTTCCAGATAAAGCACAAAGCAAAGATATCATTTAGTTCACTGTTGACTTAAGAGTTAACATACCTTTAAACTATCGTCATGAATAGAAATATGAGAAAGTGATTTGTAAATTTTGCTGAAATTTATTAACATTTTGATGAATGTAATTTTAGTGAAGATTTTCAAGTAAATAGGGAATTTCTTCTCTGACTTACTGTTAGAACTTGAGTAGGACATGAATATAAGAGGAAAACTGTAAATTTAGATACAGAGACATTTGAAAAGATTTTCATTGCAGTTCATCTATTTGTAACATATTTCTTTCTTTTGGAAATTCCTTCAAGTGTTACCAGTCTGTGGGTAGAGCCTGTGAAGTTGAGGGATGGGCTTCACAGTGAAAGGCCTAGTGACAGTCCAGGGCGTTGTGCAGTGTCTGACCTTGCTTGTCAGAGGTGTGCTCTCACAGTGATAGAGACACCAGTGGAATAACGAGTTGCTTTGTACTTGCCTTTTTAGGGTTATTTTTCAGATGTGAATCAGATTTTTAAATACCACTTTCTATTGAGCTTTTTTGAATGAGGAGGAAAAGGGCTATAAGCATCATCTCCTGCCCTTGTCCCCAAATTAATTTACCTCCTTCCAAGGAGGGCAGAGGTCAATTGGAGGTTTGGTGGCAACCAGGTGAGGTGACACATGAATTATGGTGGTAATACCAGTGTTTCCTGAATTGTCAACCTTATAATTTATCCTAAAGTTTGTCATCAGATCTGGACGGAGAGCCACTGACCCCTGGTGGAAGCTAAATCAGAGGGTGGAGGACAGATTCAAGCTGGGAGCTTCCTGTGTCAAACCCACAGAGGGCCTGAAGGGAGGAAGGCTTATGCTTTCACTAGGGGAGAAAAATTTGCTTCATTGGACATTAACAAAAGGACAGTAGCCTTATAAAGCTATTATCAAAAAATGTAGAGAAGGTCCACATAGAGATCATTTCTTTCCTCAGGCAGAACAGAGCAGATCATCTCTTTGTTTAGCATTCACCGGTGAGCTGTGCCGAGTTGTAGCTCTAATGGCTGATCCGTGAGCCTCCAGGGTGGTGTAGGAAACCCAGAGGCTAGTTATTGGGTGACCTGACCTGATACAGGTATTAAACTGTGAATATTTCTCTCAAAGAGGCAGACACTTCAATTCCAAATGAATCGTGAAGCATTTTAAACATACAGAAAACTACAATAAATTAAAATTTAAGATTGGTATCACTAATGAGTACCCAAGGGATACCTATTTGTATCCGTTGAAGTAAAATGCAAATGCTCTGGAGATCAAGCTCTTCACAATTGTTAAAATAATACTTAATTGATTTGACCCACATTGCTGAGTGATTTTTGTACGTCTAGACAAGTTTGTCCTGTCTCAGCTATGCCAGGGATTCCCACATATTTCTACAATATAATGAAAAACATGGAAGCTCCGCAAACATGAAAGAGGAGTAAATCTTGAGCGAGGTACAGGCTTGGTTGTCATCTTATAGAAACAACTGGTAAAAAACAAAGTTCATTGCTTTGGTTAATTAAAGACAGATATTTCCAGTGAATAAGAAGAATGTTTCTTCTTAAAAGTATTTGTCAGTAAAAGATTTATATTGGAATTTAGGTTGGCTATTGAAATATTACCAAATAAAATGATTTCTTAAGCTTTTATTTTGGTTACAATAGATTTAAACCTTTATTTTTACTTATGTTGTGACATGGACCCACGTGAAGACCTATAAGTTTTATTATGAGCCACCACAGAGCTGTAAAGTTTGGAGAAGGGCAGGTGTGCCAGAGTACCCCGGCTGCCAGCCACAGAAACTGGTTCTGGCTAACGTGGGCTAAAGGAATTCATTAATAGGAAGCGGTTTAGAATGGAAGGAAAATCCAGATATTAGACTTAGAAATGATGATAGAATATCATGGAAAAGGGAGTCAACTGCTAAAGGAATCATGGTGTAAGAATCATGATTTTCTGACTTTTTAAGACTTTATCCACCCCTCGTCCCCATTTTCAGGCTTTTCTGGCCCCACAGCTTGGATGAAACCTCTCCAACTTCTTTGCTTTCTTGTTGTCAATGAATTCTAATTCCTGGGACCACAAGTTTCATTGACTGACCTGGGCTATGGCCATCCCACTGAGATAGATGTTAAGATCAGAGGGGTATCTCTTTCTGAAGGAAAATTCACCCTCTGTTACCCCAAAGAAGGAGAAATGAGTGTAAGGCAGGCAGAAACAACAGATGAATGCCACAATATTCACGATACATGGTTAAGGGGAGAAAAAAGTGTAAAATGACCTCTGGGAAAGAAAGTATTGACACAGGTCATATGGAGAAGCAGTGTTCTCTGGGGTCCTATTGCATTCTTCATTATATGTGAAGATTTTAGCGGTGTTTTGAGGGCAAGCATTGAAGGGCAAATTATCTTTTTATTATGGATATAGATCCAACCTAAAAGTGACTTACCTTGCTTTTGTGTTCTTATAAAAGTGTCTGATTCTCTTTTCAAAGCTGCACACTTCAATACAGACTGCCTATCCTTGTACATGAAAACCAGATTCTCTGAGATGTGTACACTTTTCTCTCTACCTCAGTCCCTGAAGGATCTTAGATTCAATAATCTGTAAGGGAATATTGAAGGTAAATTAATGAGTACATGCCTCTGCCTTCATGCATTGCTGTAGACAAACCATCCCAATATTCACTAAGAAGATATCAAAATGTCTCCGTCTTCTTTCGCCCTTTATTCTTCTCCTCCTTTGCTCTGTGGTGTTGGGGCACCCAGGGCTCTGTCCTTTCTCCTTTTTTCTTTTTCATCTGCCCTATCTCCCCAAAGATGCCATCCATTATGACGCTTTAAGTGCCACCTGTATGTTGGTGACTCTTTCCTGACTTCCTGAATTCCTCGCTCTTACACCCCAGTCAGTATCTCCACTTGGATGTCTACTGGCATCTCAAACTTAATATACCCCCAAATGAGTTGCTTATTTCCCCTAACCCTGCCACCCCCAGAGTAGCTCTTCCTCGAGTCTCCTCATCTCCTTTTTTGCCAGCTGAGTCACAATAGTTCTTCAGTCCCCAAAATGTTCTTTCCCTAACATTCCACATCTGGTCCCAAGTCCAGCTTTACGTTAATACACACCCAGAATCTGCCGTGGCCACCACCTCCTCACACCTGGATTACAGCGGGCTGCTGATCACTTCTCCTGCTTCAGTGCTTGTCACCTTCATTCTAGTCTTAACACAGCAGCCAGAGTGATTCGGTTCAAACCAACCCTCTGCTCCACACCTAGGACAACCATCCAATCCACCAAGTTGCCTGGAACAGTGGGTCTGCCTCTGTTTTCCCAACAATATTGCCTGAATTTGAAAGATAAAATCTTTTGTAATTCTATCCATCCTTTTTGTTGTTCCCCTTCTTCCTGAGAAAAAGAGAAAATCCTTGGCATGGCCTTGAAGGCCCATAGCACCTGGCCCCACTGTGACTTTTCTGAACTCATATCTTACTAACTTTCCTCTTACTCTTCCTCTGAAATTATGCAGGCTTCTTTTTTGTTCTTCAGACACATAAAGGGCTCAGTTCTGTCTCAGAATCTTGGCACTGTCTGTTCCCCTTTCTAGCATGCAGTTCCCCAGATAGCCCCATGCTCCCTCCCTTCCTGATTCACGTGTGTCTTCAAACATCCCCTCTTCACTGAGTTTCTCCCTGTCTATAGTCTTTAAAGCTTAGTCTCCCCATGCCACCCAGTATTCCATATCCCTGTGGACTGCTTTATTTTCCTTCATAGGTGTTATCATCACCTATGTAGTTTATTCTTTACCTTGTTTGCTTTCTGGAACCCTCAGAATAATGCCTTTAAGTTCCAGCAAGGCAGGGATTTTTGTCTGTTTTGTTTGCTGCTCTGTTTCCTGTGCCTAGGATAGTGCCTAGCTTACAGCAGCCATGTAAAACATTTTGATATAATGAATTAATGAGCAAAAATAGCACTTGAGAACCCCGTCTAACTTCAGTTATGTTTAAAATTGTTATGTGAAAGTGATATTCAAAATAATCAAGAGGAAAATTTATAAAAAATGGATTTGTGAGTACAATTTGGCCTTTTGAATCCATGATAACAGTGTTTTAAAAAATGTAAAAACCATGTTTCTACTTTCCCACCCTCCACACTTGCAATATTCTCATGACTTTTCTGAGACTATGCAACTCTATTTATAGTAGTCTGTTGGATTGGCTTTGCTTTAACTATATGTTAGCATATCCAAAAAAGTTCTCATAGCAATTAGTGACTACAATTATTAATAGAAACTATAATAGACTTGAAGCTCTTATTCCCAGAAGCTCCTCTGTGCTGCACCATAAATAAATCTGAAGCAATTTTGATGAATGGGTAGATAGTTTGCATTTAAATTTTCATCTGAATGGGAATAAATAATGGGCAGGAAAGAGACCGAAATAGCTTGGCTTCGTACTCAACAGATACGTAGGAATCTTAAAGAAAACACACAAAAAAAGGAAACAAAAGATTTCATCTTTGAAGAGAACTCTATTTGGGCAGTGATGAATATATGAAGGGAACAACAGCTTAGAATTCTGGCTCTTCATTACATTTGATTTATTGATACCTTGTAAGTTGAGAACATCAGAGGTTCCAAACATGAATTACAGATTTCAACATGAATGTTGCCAGGAGTTGTTAGTGAGAAACGCTTCCTCTTATAGATAAGATTGAAGATTCTTTCCCCCACTCTATTTCTGGTATATGTGGGTACTTTACTTTATAAAGTATCCTTTGAAGTCAGAGGAAACTTAGCTCTTAGGAATTTATGGTTGTGGATGGCACACGAACTGGTTCATTCTGGACTTTGCACTTTCAAGCTTTGTGGCCTTGAGCAAGTGATCTCACCTCTCTGTGTCTCAGTTTTCCCTTCTGAAAAATAGCAGTGATGATAATACCCGGCTCATGGGTTTGTTATGAAACTTCAATGAGAGAGTTCATATAAAGAGCAACACAGTGCCTGGCACAGAAAATAATGTTAGGCATTACTGTTGTCATGCACTTGCTGCCACTCTTTTTCCTGTGAGTAAACAGATCTATATTGATGGAAATAGGATTTATAACCTTTTTTTCTCTTAGCGTTATGCGCTCATTTTATTGATATTTTTCAAAATATATATAATTCTAAGACAGGCATAATACTTTATTGAATGGCTGTACATAATTTATAAATTTATAAATCTTTGACATTTTTGTCATTTCATTTTGTTTTCAGTATTCTAAACACTATGGTGAATATTCTTATACATCTTTCTAAATTTGGCACAATTCTTCCCCTCCTCCACTCCGGTTGTGGTTTTATTTTCATTTTTGTCATGAATTTTTATTTGTAGATTATGTTAGTAAATTTATGAAAACAGATATATTTTTGTTTCTTTTGTTCTCTCATATTGCTTTTGTGCTTGGGGAGTCTTTTCCTACTCAGAGACAAGATAAATATTTGCATAAATATTTTCCTTATCCTATTTTAAATTATGGATTATCATAACTCTATGCATTGTTAGTGCATTGATTTCATTTGTTTGTGTTTCTTTTCTTGTGGGGCAAGTGGATCCCCCAGAACCACAAAGGACTCTCAGTTGATACAGTAACATTCTGCCATTACCTGGTTTGTCTTAGCCACTATTCAAAATGCTTTTGAAAAAGCTGTCCCATATACTATGTGTATTGAATTATTGCTACTGACCACAGTTGTGGCATGCAAATGTCAGGTGCCTTTACTTAAGCCTTTCAGGGAACCTTTGCTTTTTTTCAGCAGGATTTAGCTTACTTTCCTGCACCGAATTCTTTTTGGGATTCTAATACTGTCAACTGTGAGATCGTGGGATCAGAAATTGCTGCCATCAGGAACTACTCTTTTGCTGATGGTGTCTTTTTTGAGTGCCAATCAAAAGCATTTCTATCCAGTCTTGTATCACGTGTATATTGTCTTGTGCCTATGTACATTAGCAGTGTATGAAGTATCTACCTTCTTTTTTATCAAAGAAATGTTAATAAACCAGAAGTGCCCACATATGAAATGCAAAATGTGTAAGTTTCTTGTTCTTTCTAATTTAGCTCTCAAGCTACTTCTGTTACTCTCAGGCTTCATTTTTTCTTTTTTTGTAGGGGTACGCTTCTGCCTGACAGTGATGCTGTATCTCATCATGGGCTTCTTTCTCCCTAAATCTAGTGGTGGTAAACTTCAGGAATCCATAGTGGATGACTGCCCCCTCTATTCTAAACAGAAATCAGGTGACTGCCGCCAGCAGTTTTGACATGGAATCTTCCTATACCTTACCTGCATTCCAGTCCTGTCAGTGCATTTCGGGGAGATAATACCACACCTCTTTGCCCTGTAATTCTAGGCAATACTCAGTGGGAAAATTTAGCAAATTAAGTTATGTGAACCAGTGAAATCCTCTTTGAGATGGTCCTCAGGACTGAATCCTTGCAGCGTGAGAGAGGAAAGTATCTCTAAATCTAATCTCTTGCTTATAAGCAGTCATATGCTTTGCCTGGATATGTATATTCAGACAGGAATGGGATCAAGCTATACCTACCAGTTGGCTTTTTTCACTCAGCTTATATTTTCAGTATCATGCAATAATTGCAGAGCTTCATCTTTGTTTAGTGACTACATAGTATTATATTGTATGGATGTATACAAATATAAGTTGACATGCTGACATACAGCATGGCTTTGAACTGCTTGGGTCCACTTATATGAGGATTTTTTCAAGAAGTATAGTATGTACTGCTGTACCATGTGTTCTGAGGCTGGTTGAATCTACAGATACAGAACCATGGATATAGCAGACCAAGTATAAAGTTATGTGTGGATTTTCAACTGAGTAGGGAGTAGGTGCCCCAACCCCTTGTTGTTCAAGGGTCAACTGTAGAATGGTCAGCTGGAAAAGACTCTTGAGAGTCCCTTGGACAGCAGGGAGATCAAACCAGTCAATCCTAAAGGAAATCAACTGTGAATGTTCATTGGAAGGACTGACACTGAAATGGAAACTCTAATACTTTGGCCACCTGATGTGAAGAGCTAACTCATTGGAAAAGAACCCTGATGCTGGGGAAAATAGAGGGTAGAAGGAGAATGGGGCAACAGAGGATGAAATGGTTGGATGGTGTCACCAACTCAATGGATATGAGTTGGAGCAAACTCAGGGAGATAGTGAAGGACAGGGAAGCCTGGCATGCTGTAGTCAGTGGGGTTGCACAGATTTGGACATGACAGAGACTGAACAACAACAGCAGCTGTTTTTAATTCCCTCTAATATTATACTCAAGTTTGGGATAATAAATATAAAATTGCAAGAGTCTTTTTTTAATTCATGTTTATCACTCACTGATGTGCAAATATTCTCAACAGTGTAAATAACTAAAGCTGATATTTCTGTTTCAAAATCTATTAAGACCACTAAAATACTAATACCTACTGTCAAATGGTTCTCCAAAAAGATTATATTAGTTTACACATTGTCCAGCAACCTATCTGCACACACATACCCACACCCCAGTACTCAGTGATACAGTTATTTTTAGTATTCACTAAACTATCTGTTTGAAAAAGAGTATTTTTAAATTATTTTATTTTTGTTTCTTTGATTATTAGAGGGGTAGAAGACTTTTGTATGTCTCATAATTGATTGTATATGTGATCCTTTGTGTGTATCTTTAGATCCTTTACTCATTTTTCTATTTTAAAGTTCCCCCTTTTCATATTGGTTTGAAGAAATCTTTATTAATGTTAGTCATCCTTTGTAATAAATGTTACAAGTGTTTTTCCCCAGTTTGTTCTTTATCTTTTGATTTTTATGTAGTCAAACCAATCTGTTGTCTTCTCTTTTCAGAGAGGAATGACAGGTGTGATCTCTGGAATCAGACGTACCTGAATTGTAGTCCTGACTCTGCTACTTTGTTTTAATAGTTGATTCTCATTATATGTGATAGTTTTATTCTATAACATCTCTGGGAACACTGAATTAAATACTGAACTGTGGTTCCTAGAAGAAATACAGAGTTAGATTCCTGTGAACCTCTGGTCACATTTTCATAACAGATCAATACATGTTTTATGTGTGTTTCTGTTTAAAGACACCTTATTGAATATACATTGCTGATTTGTTAACATTGAACTCATGGCCAGTGGTACTATAATTCACACATAAACGTATTTTCTCTGTTAGATGCATCACAGCCTTCTTGCTCTTAGGAGCACTGGACAGCACTCCAGCACTGTGTGTGTTGGGGGGGAGTGCATTTTCGGCAGCGAAATCACCAACAAAAAGCACAAAAATGTGAAAATGAGGCTAAACAGAACTTGAAAAGGATACTTGTTTACAGTATGGGAGTTGAAATAAAAAAGGCAGACACTTGCCTTGTTCAGCTGGCACTGTGCATGTTAGGAGACTCAAATATTTTGCACTCTGTGCATGTGAATGACTGTGAAAGTGCCATAAATATTGCTTTTGGAGTTACAAGTAAATTTTAGAGGGCAGGTGAATTAACAAACGTGGAATCTGTGAATAATGAAGGTGGACTGTGTACACTGCTGTGAAAGCTACTTAACATCTCTAAGTCCCATTTCATTATATGTAAAAGGAAGACTTACATTGTGACATGACATAGTGAGATATGTTTGGTATATAATAAGCTGGTAAATGTTAGCTGCAGTCAGTATTGTATGATTTCGTCCTTTAGTGTCATGCATACAAAACCTTCCTGAACCCTCAGATTATGAAAACACTCTTATATTCTCTCTTAGTCATTTTGTTTTTGCATTTAATTCTCAAATAAGTTGGACTTCTTTCATGTCTGGGAAGTATGGTACTGATACAATGTTTTTCTATGTGTTCTGTCAGTTTCCTCACTACCATTCCTTGAACAGAACATTTTCCTCCTACTAATTCTCTTTTTTTAACCACTAATTCTTAAGTATTTTATTCTATAGTGCAAGTGATCTTTTACAGTACATCTTGTAATTGACCATTTCTAGTATATAGGAACGCTATTGATTTTTATATATTTTGTATGTAGGTGTTCTATTGAGCTCTCTGAATGTTTTTACCAATATTTGGAAATGTCAGTTTTCTTCCATTTTTAGGAGGCACTTTTACAGCACTCGAAAAATGAATAAGAAAGGATGGAGGAAGAAGACAAATTGCATACGAACCAAGAAGGGGTAAAAACAACTTAATTTTACATCTTGCTAGAAAAAAAGGAAAACAATAGAATGGGAAAGAGTAGCTATCTCTTCAGGAAAATTAGAGATACCAAGGGAAGATTTCATGCAAAGATGGACACAATAAAGGACAGAAATGGTATAGACCTAACAGAAGCAGAAGATATTAAGAACACGTGGCAAGAATACACAGAAGAACTGTACAAAAAAGATCTTCATGACCCAGATAATGACGATGGTGTTATCACTCACCTAGAGTCAGATATGCTGGAATGTGAAGTCAAGTGGGCCTTAGGAAGCATCCCTACGAACAAAGCTAGTGGAGGTGATGGAATTCCAGTTGAGCTGTTTCAAATCCTGAAAGATGATGCTGTGAAAGTGCTACACTCAGTATGCCAGCAAATTTGGAAAACTCAGCAGTGGCCACAGGACTGGAAAAATTCAGTTTTCATTCCAGTCCCAAGGAAAGGCAACCCCAAAGAATGCTCAAACTACCACACATTTGCACTCATGTCACAGTAGTTTTCTGCTGGGACATCTGAGAATGGGGCCAGCCACTCATTGCTGTCACATAATGGATTCCTCTGTTCCTCCTCAGTTATTTCTCACAGGATACCAGCTTATCCTCAGTAGTGAGTGAGTGCTGGTGCCTGAGATCTGGATGTGAAACCAGCCCATAAAAGGCAATCAGCTTATTGCCACATAGACATAATACATATTAATATTTGTGACATATACTTATATTTTTAAAAGAAATAAAACAACAGTGATATTGAAAACCTTCCTTTCCCCCCAACTAATTGTACTCCCACCCACAACCCACCTGAGCAGCCTAGGGATAGCCAGTGTACTCAAGTGGGCTTGTAGCCATAAGGTTATTTTGATAACAACAAAAAAAGAGATAATGTCTATGAAAACTCCCAAGCTAGGTAACCAGTGATGTGAACTTCTTTTAATCCTTTATCTGTTTATTCACTGGGGATTAAAATACTGGCTTTACTTACTTGAGAGGGTGACAAATCATTATGTGGAAATGTTTTGTAATTTGTAAAGTGATACAAAATGTAGGGCAGTGTTGCTGTTACCATCATTCATATCATCAGTATCATCATCATCATCTAGTTTTAAGATCATGAGGAATGCTGGGCTGGAGGAAGCACAAGCTGGAATCAAGATTGCCGGGAGAAGTATCAATAACCTCAGATATGTGGATAACACTACCCTTATGGTAGAAAGTGAAGAAGAACTAAAGAGCCTCTTGATGAAAGTGAAAGAGGAGAGTGAAAAAGTTGGCTTAAAGCTCAACATTCAGAAAACTAAGATCATGGCATCCGGTCCCATCACTTCATGGCAAATAGATGGGGAGACAGTGGAAACAGTGACAGACTTTATTTTTCTGGGCTCCAGAATCACTGCAGTTGGTGATTGTAGCCATGAAATTAAAAGACTCTTACTCCTTGGAAGGAAAGTTATGACCAACCTAGATAGCATATAAAAAGCAGAGACATTAGTTTGCCAGCAAAGGTCCGTCTAGTCAAGGCTATGGTTTTTCCAATGGTCATGTATGGATGTGAGAGTTGGACTATAAAGAAAGCTGAGTGCCGAAGAATTGATGCTTCTGAACTGTGGTGTTGGAGAAGACTCTTGAGAGTCCCTTGGACTGCAAAGAGATCTAACCAGTCCATCCTAAAGGAGATCGGTCCTGGGTGTTCATTGGAAGGACTGATGTTGAAACTGAAACTCCAGTACTTCGGCCACCTGATGTGAAGAGCTGACTCATTGGAAAAGACCCTGATGCTGGGAAAGATTGAGGGCAGGAGAAGGGGACGATGGAGGATGAGATGGTTGGATGGCATCACTGACTCGATGGACGTGAGTTTGAGTAGACTCCGGGAGTTGGTGATGGACAGGGAGGCCTGTGATTCATGGGGTCGCAAAGAGTCGGACACGACTGAGCTACTGAACCGAACTGAACTAATGGAGGAAACTCAGGGTAGCAAGAGGGAATAAAGCAAGACAGAGGAAAGAGAAGGAGCAGAGAGAGAGATAGACATAACAAAAAAGAGAATGGGGAGGGAAGAAAAAAGATGCAAGCAGAAGGAGAGGGAGAGAGGGAAAGAATATCCTGCATAAGGCAGCTGCAGCGTCTCTCAGTCTTCAGGTTGTCTTACTGTTGCCATCACTGGCTGGCTTCTGCCACTGGCTCTCTGTGTTTCTGACTCTAACCTACTTGACAATACCACACTTTTTCTTAGCCTTACCCCATTCTCTTCATTGGTTTAGGGTATTATGACCTTAGAAATTTTATATTATTGCTGATTTTGCCTCATTTTCATAGCTGCATTCAGAAGTTTTTCTATCATCTAATCATAGTAGTTTTCTTTATTATAAAAATGAAGTTATAAATTTTTATTCTAATTTACTTTCTATCCTTTCTGGTTAGATTACCATTTTAAAATGCATTCTGTGACGTTCAGACTAATACTTAGTTGTCTTGTTATGTTTTGGTAGTGGAAGGCTCATGAATTCATTAGTCCATCTATCATATATACACACACATACACGGATACTTATGATGACTTCTGAAAGGAGTATTTTGAAGACATCTGCCTTGAAATATCTTTTAGGAGATGTCCTCTTTTATCCTTTGTGTTTCTGTGAACATTTTGTGTTCTCCAGAGCTAAAATCTCCTAGTGGTGAGGTGCCTCGGGGCAGTGACTTTGTGGCAGACCACCTGTTTGTGGCACAGAGCTGGCTGTCAGTAGAGGCACATCACACTTGGTGGGTTGGAAAGGCAAATAAGGAGCGTAAGGAACAAAGAGAGGGAAGCAGCTGGGAAAGATGGGAATGGGAATGTGACAATAGAAAGGAAAGGGTCTGGTAAGTTGTAAAAGGTGTGTGTGTGTGTGTGTGTGTGTGTGTGTGTGTGTGTGTGTGTGTGTGTGTGTGTTGAGGTCAATGTATGTGATGGAGTTCAGGGAGTAAGGGCCATTACAAGGCATGGAGGGAGCCAGTATGTATTTTGGAAGTTGGGATGAAGGTCTTTTCATTTTGTCAGCGATTTTCTTTGTGATGCATAAGCTTTTAAGTTTAATTAGAGCCCATTTGTTTATTTTTACTTTTGTTTCTTTTGCTTTAGGAGATGGATCCAAAAAATGTTGCTATGATTTATGTCAAAGAGTGTAAAATAAGAACTTTAATTTTTTTGTGATGGAAAGAGAGACAAGAGAGACCCTTTCTAGATAGATGTGTTTTAGGAACTCAGAACTTAAATGCTACTGTTATTAAAAAGTAGCTAATATTTACTCCATGCTTCTTACTTATAGGTACTTTGTTAAGTACTTTATCTACATTGTCCCATTTAACTTTCACAACTCTGTGAAACGATACTCTTATATACATTTTACAGGAGAGACTGAGGCATGAAGGTCATAGAGCTATAAAGTGGGAGAGCAGACTTCGAATCCCTGAGGATGATTTCTGGAGCTTGGACTCACAATCATGAATTGCTTTTGATATGTATGTCTTAAAGCAAAGTTAAAAAAACAGCCCCCAGAAAGTAGTTCAGCAGCATCTTATTTTTATGTTTGCTTTGCTCTTGTGCTTACAAAACTGCACCATTTTCCACCATGCATGAGTGAATTACCTGGCACCTAGTAAATGCATTACCCAATCAGCTATTAGATTTTCTTTTCTATTTTTGATCTCATCTTGACCATTTTCTGTTTATTACATGCTAGAAGAATATAAATGATAGAAAAAAGGGTGGGTGGAGACATAAATTTATCAGTTTGTGATTTCTGAGCTGCAGTTTAGTTGCTCAATAGGTAACACAAAAATACTTAGATCAAAATATTTCTTGGAAAGCTATTGTCAGTTATATATTTTAAAGATAAATTTTGAGTTCCTAATCCCAGAGACGGGAAAGCCTGGTGGGCTGCCGTCTATGGGGTCGCACAGAGTCAGACATGACTGAAGCGACTTCGCAGCAACAGCAGCAACACTTAAAATATATTGAATAGATATGGTTTTGGGGGAAAAATGGGTTGGTTCTTTTTGAGGACCTGGAACAGTTATAGAATATCTGTCTTCTGTATTCTCTCAAAAATTATCATGTGTTTATCTTAGAACACAGTTCTCAATTAGCTGAGAACACAGCAGTTTATAAACAGACATGTATTCTATCTTGTATTTCCTGTACAAACAACATTTTAAATTCCCCTGTTCACTAGCACTTTGCTGACCAAACATGTAACCCACATTCATGCTTAAAGAAATTCATCTGCCCTAGCAATTTACATATCCCTCTTGTGTTCACTTTCCTTTAAAATACCAGCCATCTATAAAAGCTTACCCAAGCTTGTTAGTGATTTCTAAAGAGTAAAATCAACTTATATTTGAGGAAGGCACATTATAGCAGTACCGTTTATGAGTTACATTGGCGCTACTGTTTGTAATCTTTGGAAAACAACTTATAATACTTTATATACACACACAAGGATTTTGGGCCAGATCAGAGTATTAACTTCACTTATTCATAAGAATCTTTACAGTATACACGCACATATACATATATTGAGACATTCTCATGCACACATTTAAGTGAAGATAGGTAGGGACATTTAATATATGCTTTAGTTTTTTGTTAGCACTTAGTCACTCTGGTTCTGCTTTCGGAACTAGTTTTATTTAGAGAAGATTCTACTGTTTTATTCATTGATTTAATCATTTACTCATCTAATACACCAGAAACTTTGCAGCCTTATGGAGATTATAGCCAAGATGAGGGAGTCAGAAAAAATGAAAATACGTAAATAAAAATATATTAGATGAGAAGAATAAAACTAAGGAAAAGAAAAGGCAGAGAAGGGGGATAAGGAACATCTGAAGGTGGAGTGTGAGGAGGAAGGCTTTCCTTGAGAAGCTGACTTTTGAATAAAAGCTTGAAGGAGATGAGGGTGCGACCTCTGCATCTATAAAGAGGAAGAGCTTTCCAGGCAGAAGCAACAGTAAACATATAGGAGCCTGCCTCTGTATTAGAGTCACAGGAAGGGTAGATAGTGTGTCTGGGCCCCAGATAGTAGAGGGAGGGTAGGAAAATGAGGGAAAGACAGAGCAGATACTGTACAGTTTCATGGGCTTTTGTAAGGACTTCAATATAAGGAAATCTTTTGGAGGGTTTTGAATGAATGAGCAACACCATCTAATTTCTTCCTTTTGAAAGGATCATTCTGGGCTGCTGAATTGAGAATGAACAGCTGAGGGGCAAGAATGGAAGCAGGGACCAGTTGGGACGCTACAACAGTAGAGCTGGCAAATGATGAGTGGGACCAGAGTAGTACCAGAGTTTAATTTACTGAGAATAGCTTGTGGGAGATATAGATAGACAAGAGAAGGAGAGAGAGACAGATAGAGATTGGGGGTGGGCAGATCAGGATGGCGTTAGGAGTTCTGCCTTGAGTGACTTGGAGGGAATGGAGTTGTCATTTATGAGACAGGGAATGTTTCAGAAAAAGGAGGTTTGGGCATTGTATCAGGAAGTCAGCTTAGGATATGTTAAGTTTGAGGGATCTGTTGGACACACATGTAAGGATTCTAGTAGGCAGTAGGATGCAGAAGTGGAATTCAGGGAAGAGATGCTGGAAATGTAAATATGGGTGCCATCTGCATGTAAATGGAGTCATTTATTAGTTATTAGTGTGCTTTGAACATATCCATGGGAATTCCCTCTCGGTATCCTGTGACATGTAAATTTTCTTTAAACTTCCAGAAAATCAGTCAGTCAGCCCATGGATCTTAGTATCTCGTCAAAATAGTGGAAGCCATGTACCACATCTTCACAAGGTTTTGAAAGTTTCAGAAACAGAGACTGGCGCTATGTCCTGTTTATGACAGAAGGACTGATGTCCTCGATAAATTGCCAGTGAAAAGTGACTTATTCTTAGGGGAGGGCAATGCTCATTGACTGCTTAAACCATGGACACTGCTGGGTGCATCATGCACATTATCTTGATTTAGTTAATCCTTTTGTGAACATGGTGCAGTAGGTACTATTCTATCCATTGTGTGAATGAGCACCTGGGGCACAAATGGCTTAAATTGCTCTCCTGGGCCACATCAGTAGAGCCAGTAAATGTGGGAGTTAGGCATCAAATGGCCCTCTGGGGCCTCACGAAACACATTGTATTCTTAGTGTGTGTAGGTCAGGAGAGCAGCATTTAGGAGCTGTGGGGTCTTCCTAAGCGAGTCTGAAAGGGTCCAATTCTGTTCTGGTGCTTGACCAATGTGTGTATCTAGTGTTGCCAAAGGGACAGCTGGGCTGGGCTATATGTTATTATCTTTTAGAATATTACTAATGTTTTTTCAAATCCACATTAAGGTACATATTTTGCCTTAAGGAGGATTTTCTGCAGATTTAGTGTATTTTCTCCCTATCATGCAAACATCCACAAATGACTGAAATCTAAAAAGCCCCATCTGAAAATACCCAAAGACATATAAAACTAATACACAGATGCATTCAGGAGAGGAGGAGACTCTGTAGGGGAGTGCAGAGGTCCTGGGATAAAAGTCGGATGAGTGGGCATCACACCGACCTTGCTGTATGTGTTGTGTGTGCATATCTGTGCATTTGTGTGCACTAACATGCAACCAGGACAATTGATTCAACTTCCTTGGATCTTGCTATACAAAAAAGCAAGAGAGTCAAGGTAATCGCCACTTTCCCTATATTGCAAGATTCCTAGGAAAGTTAAATTAGACGTGACAGTGTTTTATGATGTGTTATACACATGCAAAGGGCTGCTATTATGGTTGAATCAGCCCTCTTAGACTTAGATAACTTTTTATTATAGTTAAAAAACCAGGGGCTCATTCCTTTAGCTTCAGTCCCTGGGATAATTTTTGTAATGCCATTCACTTTTATTCAGCAAACTATATTTAAAAAAGAATAATTTGTGTTCCTTTATGTATTAATTTTCTTCTGGAGTGCTGAGAAAAGTTTGAAAAAATATTTTTTTCACTTGAGACAGATTCAGTGTAGTACTTACTCTTTTTTCTTAACTCAAGGGAACTGAATTCCAGAGATATTTCCAGTGAGAATGGCTTGACAAAGCCAAGGCAAACAGCCCAATGCCCCTCCAATTGTACCTCAGCAACATGAGTCATTTGTCCTTTCCTGCACACTGCCAGTTTTCTTTCTTGCTTTATGGCAAATTTCATAGTCTCCTGATACCTGTGTTTATGCTTCTAGCTCCAAATATAAAGTGTTAATTTTCTCTCTGGCTTAGAGAATCCCAAGACACCAAGAACATCCATTTATCCCCTCCCTCATGTTTTTCATTTCATGTTCTTTGTCATTTCTAAGCAAAAGCTGTAAAGTTGCCAGGATAGTTCTCTTTTAACACTCCAGTGATCCCATTCTTCTTTCTTTTGGTTCAGGACAACAGTTCTTGCCTTCTACAGCTTCATCCTTAGCATCTTGCTCCTTTTCAAGTCTACATTGAAATTTTAGTACTGCTAAGCCTTCTTAAATCCTTGCTAATGACTCCTTTGGGGAGAAGGTAGAAACACGATGTTTTAGTCTAACACGCTTTCCTGTTTTCTCCTTTTTAATCAAGCTTCTATCCAAAGATTATAGTGTATCAGTATGATTCCTAATTAAAAGGTTTTGAAAACTAGCCCAAAGGAGAGATTTTCTTATAAGAATAGTTATTATTATACCCAGAAATCATTCTGTATGGATATACTCGTATATCTTAGTGACTAAAACTCAAATTTTTGTCATATTTCTTAAATTGCATTTGGCTTTATCCTGACCTTTTGTTTCCTTTGCAAGAGATTGTCTCATCCACATTGTGAACTTGTTTCCCTAACTGAACTCTTTTAACATTAAAATCAGTTTTACCATGGCCTCCTGTCTTTCAGGAAAGAAAGCTATTCATTTCAGGTAGTGACTCTTCTAGATACATGGGTTACTGATGACTAACAGCAGCGTAGTAAGTAAAACTGACATTGCAATTGAATGTCTTAATGTGCCTGAGGACCACCAGGGATGCAGCACCTTATTGTCTGTGCAGAATGCAGATATAGCAGTAGGTAGAGGGTAAATTTAGGGCTTCCCTGGTGGTTCAGAAGGTAAAGCGTCTCCCTGCAATGCGGGAGACCCAGGTTCGATTCCTGAGTCAGGAAGATCCCCTGGAGAAGGAAATGGCAATCTACTCCAGTACTCTTGCCTGGAAAATCCCATGGACGGAGGAACCTGATAGGCTACAGTCCATGGGGTTGCAAAGAGTTGGACATGACTGAGCGACTTCACTTTCACTTTCAGAGGGTAAATTAAGCTGGCAAAACCTGATGTCATTCCAAACATAATAAATGCAGGATAAAATATCCTGCACAGAAACAACTTTAAAGTACATAGTTGGGCTCTAAAGCAAACTGGGGAATATCTTCAGGTGACAGAAACAAGAAAGGACTCAGAGACATAACAGTTAGAAAGAATAGAAGCTACAGTGGCTTTCAGGGTTATCTAGACCTAATATATCCCTTAGGTACTGAGATTTTTTAACTCCAAAGTCTATAAACACAAAAGAAAGATAGACCTAAGCTTTCAGTATAAAGTCCAAAGCTGCCATGGGTTTTCCTGTTCCATGTGGGTACCAGAAAGTCTCTGCCCAGTCTCTGACCTGGAAGTGAATATCTTATCCTGGTTGTCGAGTGAGAAAAGAGGTTGGTTGAGTGGAAACAGAAGCTGAAGCCTGCCTTGCACGTAGACAGTGGCCTGAATCTGCACCAGTCACAGGAACTTGAGCCAATAATGTAGCAACAGCACTATCCTACATCTAATAGGAGTTCCAGAAGTTTAGAGTGCGGCAAATGAGGCAGATGCAATATTCAAAGGGGTGATGGCAGAGAGTTTTCTAGACCTGGAGGAAGTTTTGAGTCCTCAGGTTGAAAGTACACACTGAATATCACTGAGTAGGATTACTTTGGATGGTATAGAATCACAAGGAATTACCAAGATTTATCTGTTCTTCTGCTGGGGGAGAAAAATAGCCTTAAGTTAGCATGAAGACATTTGATTATTTTTACTCCTTTTTAATTTCTAGAGAAAGGAATTCAATCATTGTTCATGGTAACTTATTAATATATCTCATAAGAATGCCATAGAGTCATACAAGATTTTGAGCTGGAGAACATTTTGTGTGTCATTGAATCCACTTCTGTTTTATGTTTATTAAATGATTCAAGATCCAGAAAAATTGGTTGGATTACTGGTTGGATTACTCAAGGTCCCGTAGTTATACAGATAGGACTGGAACCAAATTAAGATTGAATCAAAAATATGCTATTCAAAAAATAGCACTGATGCCTTTGAAAGTCTGAACACCAGACTACCGCTGCTGACTGGCATCCTTTCCTGTATTTGATGAGCCAAATGATCTACCATTAGCTAGAAATTCTTTTATAAAAGATAGCCTTTAGCTTTTCCTTCAGCTAAAAAAGCTTTTTTTTTCCCCTCAGTCTTGCTGATTGTATTTTCTGAGGCTCTTGAAATTAGTGTCCTTAAAAAAATCAGTTTAACATATACATGAAAACACTTTGTTCGTATGCTTCTGAAATAGGATTTAGGCTACATCCAGATTGATAACTCCTTGTCATTTCTGTTTTCCAGAAAACAAAAATTGGTTCTTGGCTATCCAGATTTAACTGTTTTGATAGTCTAATTATAAAATATTTTTATGCAATATTGATTTTATGACATTTTATATATTCCATGCCTGAACTTGGTCTCAAGCGTATGTTAAGAATTCTTAGGACTTCCTTGGTGGTTCAGTGACTAAGACACCACTCTCCCAATGCACACAGCCTGGGTTCAACCCATGGTCAGGGAGCTAGATCCCATATGCTGCAACTCAGAATTTGCATGTCTCCAGCTGAAAGATCCTGCATGCCACTATGAAGATCAGAGACCCCATGTGCAGCAACTAAGACTTGGCACAGCCAGATAACTAAATAATAAAAAACACAAAAGAGTATGTAGGAATTCTAATATCTCATATGTATTTTGTTCTGTATCAGTTCACACTTTAGTTCAGAGAGCTTCAGTTGGAAAATGATTGTTGGTAGACTGTCAGAAAGGATATAAGAAGAACATCTCTTTTTCCCAATAAAGGAAAATAGGGGTAAATAAATCACACACACACTGGTGTACGCACCTTCACACATACTTGTTCACAAACACAGACACACGCACATATATTGACAGGAGATACAGGTTTGATTCCTGGGTTGGGAAGATACCCTGGAGAAGGAAATGGCAACCCACTCCAGTATTCTTGCCCGGAGAATCCCATGGACGGAGGAGTCTGGCAGGCTACAGTCCACGGAGTTGCATAGCGTTTTACACAACTTAGCAACTAAACTACTTACCTCTTCTAGCTGTTAAAACAGTGGTCAAGTATACTACAGTGACAACCAAACATATTGGAAAAGAATGATGTGAATGTGTATGTGTCTGTGTTTATGAACAAGTGTGTGTGAAGAGATAACAGTATGAAATAAATAAAGGCTGGTGGCTTTTGATTATTTTTTAATTCACTAATTTTAAATTCACAAAACAAATTCACTACAGCTTCTAGTTGAGATTACATTCCCATTAGATATTTAGATTGATATATTTAATATTCTTTATATAAAATTCTTTCTGTGTGTATGTGTATGTTTTCCCCAAGCAGTGCCTCAAAAATATCTGCATCGCTAAAACATGATTTGTCAAGAGCACATTCAGCTTCTTTCATTGAAGCGGTGGGGAAAACTGTACATTGTTAGAGACTGAATCTCGTCTAAGTTGCCCTGAGCCCTGCTGATGCTTTATGGAAAAGTGTAATAAACTATGCCTGTGGATTCAAAAATAAAAAATGATAACCCTTCAAACCATTATTGTGAACTTTAGGTAAAGCAACATTTTAACTTTTTCGATTAACTGTTTGCAAGAAGTATAAGTTTAGGATACTTTGAAGAGTTTGTCTTCCTTTGGGAACTTTTTTTAGCACTGACTTTTTCCCCTGTGGTGCTCATCTCCCTTTTAAGTCAACAGGAATCTTGGAACTTGGCTTGTCACACAACATGAGAAAGAGAAAGCAATCAACCAGGCTTTGGTGATTGGTCTCCACCAAAAGTCCCATTGGGAGGTGGATGTAGTGATGGCTGTGACATCATAGAAGAGTGTGCCTTCATCTAATGAAGGGTTCATAGGGCAAAACACTTTAAGGGCAGAGCCAATTTCCATGTCAAGTGCTATTTCTCCAGTTACTGAGGATGGGTTTTTTTTTAAAGAAGGTGTTTTATCAGACTCTTTCTTTCATCCTTCTGTGAAAGTGTCAGAGATACTATGGTATCATCTTTATTGTTTCAATAATATAATGACTTTAAAAATTTTCCTGAATTTTTTAATGCAAAAAGCTACTGTGTATACTTCTTTAGTATACATCTCCCTAACACTTTATATAAAATGATGCTAGTTCTTCATGTTTCTATTTATGCATTTGGGGTCATTTCCAGTGACCCCAGAGACTTTCTTATAGTGCTGAGTTTACAGCAGAAGAGAGAAAGAGAGGTACACAGAGACAATGTGTTTAAAGAAAGGCTTATAGAAATATATCAGGAAAAATATTTTAGTTGGAAGTAGAAAGAGGGCTGAGAACAATGTGTTAACTCATGATGGTTGCTTAAGTACCAAAGCAACAAAATTTTAGATAAAGATGCTTTTGAACTGTGGTGTTGGAGAAGACTCTTGAGAGTCCCTTGGACTGCAAGGAGATCCAACCAGTCCATTCTGAAGGAGATCAGTCCTGGGTGTTCTTTGGAAGGAATGATGCTAAAGCTGAAGCTCCAGTACTTTGGCCACCTCATGCGAAGAGTTGACTCATTGGAAAAGACTGTGATGCTGGGAGGGATTGGGGGCAGGAGGAGAAGGGGACGACAGAGGATGAGATGGCTGGATGGCATCACTGACTCAATGGACGTGAGTCTGAGTGAACTCCGGGAGATGGTGATGGACAGGGAGGCCTGGCGTGCTGCGATTCATGGGGTCGCAAAGAGTCAGACACGACTGAGCGACTGAACTGAACTGAAAGACAATATGTTGAAATAAATGTTATTTGTGTACAGTTAAAGGTATTTGACTTAATAGTTGGTAAGCTGACAAATGTGCAGGTGGTGTCAGATTTTTAACAGATTTGATTGCTGGTAGACTTTAACCAGGAACCTCCTGGTTAAAAAAAATAAAAGCAGCAGGTACGGTAACAGAATGTTGGGGATTCTTTGTAGAACATCAGCATTTCAGTATTATTTACACCAGTTGTAGTTTCATAATGTTTAGCAGTCTCTTTACTATAGAAACAGGAATAGATCATCGTGGCAGTGTACAGTGTTGGAAAGGAGATGTTTTCGTGTTAAATGTCCTTTAAGAGCCAAAAGCATTTATCAAGAGTTTTTAAGTTAAAAAAAAAAATTAACCGATTTTGTTGGTAGTAGAGGGCACTAAGCAGTATTTTAATGAGTAGACAGAGCAACAGTTAAAATCATTTAATAATATTTGGCTGAAATGCTTGGTATTTATTTTAAAAGCTTATATGTTTGCATAGATATGATACTAATACTCAAGAGCCACTTAAAAAAACAACATGTTTTAGATTTAGTATTCTGCATGCCCTTTTAAAATAACTAAAGCCACAGTCATCAAGACAGTATGGTGCTGGCACAAAGACAGAAATATAGATCAATGGAACAAAACAGAAAGCCCAGAGATAAATCCACACACATATGGACACCTTATCTTTGACAAAGGAGGCAAGAATGAATATACAATGGATTAAAGACAGTCTCTTTAACAAGTGGTGCTGGGAAAACTGGTCAACCACTTGTAAAAGAATGAAACTAGATCACTTTCTAACACCATACACAAAAATAAACTCAAAATGGATTAAAGATCTAAACATAAGACCAGAAACTATAAAACTCCTAGAGGAGAACATAGGGAAAACACTCTCTGACATAAATCACAGCAGGATCCTCTATGAACCACCTCCCTGAATACTGGAAATAAAAGCAAAAATAAACAAATGGGACCTAATTAAACTTAAAAGCTTCTGCACAACAAAGGAAACTATAAGCAAGGTGAAAAGACAGCCTTCGGAATGGGAGAAAATAATAGCAAATGAAGCAACTGACAAACAACTAATCTCAAAAATATACAAGCAACTTATGCAGCTCAATTCCAGAAAAATAAACGACCCAATCAAAAAATGGGCCAAAAAACTAAATAGACATTTCTCCAAAGAAGACATACGGATGGCTAACAAACACATGAAAAGATTCTCAACATCACTCATTATCAGAGAAATGCAAATCAGAACCACAATGAGGTACCATTTCACGCCAGTCAGAATGGGTGTGATCCAAAAGTCTACAAGCAATAAATGCTGGAGAGGGTGTGGAGAAAAGGGAACCCTCTTACACTGTTGGTGGGAATGCAAACTAGTACAGCCACTATGGAGAACAGTGTGGAGATTCCTTAAAAAACTGGACATAGAACTGCCTTATGACCCAGCAATCCCACTGTTTGGCATACACACCGAGGAAACCAGAATTGAAAGAGACACGTGTACCCCAGTGTTCATTGCAGCACTGTTTATAATAGCCAGGACATGGAAGCAACCTAGATGCCCATCAGCAGATGCATGCATAAGAAAGCTGTGGTACATATACACAATAGTGTATTACTCAGCCATTTAAAAGAATACATTTGAATCAGTTCTAATGAGGTGGATGAAACTGGAGCCGATTATACAGAGTGAAGTAAGCCAGAAAGAAAAACACCAATACAGTATACTAACGCATATATATGGAATTTAGAAAGATGGTAACGATAACCCTGTATGTGAGACAGCAAAAGAGACACAGATGTATAGAACAGTCTTTTGGACTCTGTGGGAGAGGGAGAGGGTGGGATGATTTGGGAGAATGGCATTGAAACATGTATAATATCATATAAGAAATGAATCACCAGTCTAGGTTCAATGCAGGGTGCAGGATGCTTGAGGCTGGTGCACTGGGATGACCCAGAGGGATGGTGTTGGTGGGGAGGTGAAGGGGGGTTTGGGATTGGGAACACGTGTACACCCGTGGCAGATTCATGTTGATGTGTGGCAAAACCAATACAATATTGTAAAGTAAAAAAAAAAAAAAAATTATAAAAAAGAGAAAAGAAAAAAATAACTAAATTTACATTGCTAATTTTTTTCATATTTTAGGTTATCTTGAATAATTTATCATGAATTTGTTATTAGTTTTACTTTTCCAATCATTTCTTGAATTTTTATTTTAGAGTATAGTATGTATTATAGAATCTTAGTGTTGGAGAAGGCAATGGCACCCCACTCCGGTACTCTTGCCTGGAAAATCCCGTGGACAGAGGAGCCTGGTGGGCTGCCATCTATGGGGTCACACAGAGTCGGACACGACTGAAGCAACTGAGCAGCAGCAGTACGTGTTAGTAACTTCATCGTGTCTGACTCTTTATAACCCTGTGGACTGTAGCCTGTCAGGCTCCTCTGTCCAGGGAATTCTCCAGGCAAGAATACTGGAGTGGGTTGCCACTCTCTTCTCCAGAGGATCTTCCAACCCAGGATCAAACCTGGGTCTCCTGTGTTGCAGGCAGATTCTTTAAACTATAATGTTAATTGTTGTAAATCTGACTATGTCTTGAGAACATTATTTCCTTTAAAACATGAGCTGAAAGCTTGATACAAGTTTCTTTGCTTAGCATTTTGATACAGAAGTATATATGTAGCACACAAAATGTCTGAATCTGTAACTAAAAATTTTTAAAAAGAATATAAATTTTAAAAGAATATTTTATTTACCACCTCACACCAGTCAGTGGCCATCATCAAAAAGTCTACAAACAATAAATGCTGGAGAGGGTGTGGAGAAAAGGAACCCTCTTGCATTGCTGATGGGATTATAAATTGATACAGCCACTATGGAAGATAGTATGGAGATTCCTTAAAAAAATAGAAATAAAACCACCATATGACTCAGCAATCCCACTACTAGGCATATACCCTCAGGAAACCAAAATTGAAAAAGACACATGTACCCCAACGTTCATTGTAGCACTATTTACAATAGCTAGAACATGGAAGCAACTTAGATGTCCATCAACAGATAAATGGATGAAGCAGCTGTGGTACATATATACAATGGAATATTGCTTAGTCATAAAAAGGAACACATTTGAGTCACTTCTATGAGGTGGACAAATCTAGAGCCTATTATACAGGGTGAAGTAAGTCAGAAAAAGAAATATAAATATCATATACTAATGCATATATATGGAATCTAGAAATGTACTGATGAATTTATTTGCAGGGCAGCAATGGAGAAACAGAGAACAGATTTATGGACATGGGGGGAGGGAAGAAGGGAGAGGTGAGATGTATGGAGAGAGTAACATGGAAGCCTACAATACCATTTGTGAAATAGATAGCCAGTGGGAATTTATATTATTCAGGGAACACAAACAGGGGCTCTGCAGCAAATCTAGAAGGGTGGGATGGGGAGGGGGATGGGAAGGAGGTTAGGGAGGGAGAGGACATGGGTGTGCCTATGGCTGATTTTTGATGTTTGACAGAAAACAACAAAATTTTGTAAAGCAATTATCCTTCAATTAAAAAATAAATAAATGCTGCCATTTTGGATTTTTGACACACAGGCAATTTGAGGATTAAAAGTTATTAAGCTAACTAAAAATATATATTCCAACTTAAGCAAACTTGATATGAAATGCCCAAATTGTTAAAAACAATTGATATAGAATGAAGTTAACACACACACACACACACACACACATTGTATAAAGAAGGAAACATATGCATACGTGGGTATGTATATTCATCAAATATTTCTTTACATAGAAAACTTCTTAGAACACCTAGAATGTGACTCCAATCACAAAAAGATAGTTTTAGTATAAGGAATCCAAACAAAATAATGCAGATATTAAATGTTTTAAAATGTGTCAAATGTTTTATTGATGATACTCTTAATGCATTAATGATTATAATGGTCATGGGCATCAACAGTTCTAGGCGTTAGTGTACTTAGATATACTTAAACGATTATTTATATATTTTAATCAGTAGATAATTTCTTACAATATTGTGACAGCCTCTGCTATACATCAACGTGAATCAGCCATAGGCATCACATGTCCCCTCCCTCCTGAACCCCTCTCCCACCTCCCTCTCCAGGCTGTCACAGAGCACCGCCTTTGGGTTCCTGCGTTATACATCAAATTCCCACTAGCTATCTATTTCACATGTCCTAATGTATATGTTTCAATGCTATTCTCTCAAATCATCCCACCCTCTCCTTCTCCCACTATATCCAAAAGTCTGTTGTTTACGTCTGTGTCTCCTTTGCTGCCCTACATGTAGAATCATCAGTACTGTCTTTCTAGATTCCATATATATGTGTTAATATATGATATTTGTCTTTCTTTTTCTGACTTACTTCTCTGTGTATAATAGGCTCTAGGTTCATCCACCTCATTAGAATTGACTCAAATGCATTTCTTTTTATGGCTGAGTAATATTGCATTGTGTATATGTGCTACAGCTTCCTTATCCATTCATCTGCTGATGGGCATCTAACTTACTTCCGTGTCCTAGCTGTTGTAAATAGTGCTGTGATGAACATTGGGGTACATGTGTCTTTTTCAGTTATGATTTCCTCAGGGTATATGCCCAGTAGTGGGATTGCTGGGTTGTATGATAGTTTATTCCTAATTTTTAAAGGGATCTCCATACTGTTCTCCATAGTAATTGTATCAGTTTGCATTCCCACCAACAGTGGAAGAGGTTTCTCCTTTTTCCACACCCCTGTCCATCATTTCTTATTTGTAAACTTTTTGATGATGGCCATTCTGACTGATATGAGATGGTATCTCATTGTTGTTTTGATTTGCATTTCTCTAATAGTGATATTGAACATCTTTTCATGTGTTTATTAGACATCTGTATGTCTTCTTTGGAGAAATGTCTGTTTAGGTCTTCTGCCCATTTTTTGATTGGGTTGTTTGTAAACAACCAAGCTCTGGTATTGAGCTACATGAACTGCTTGTGTATTTTGGAGATTTATTCTGTCAGTTGTTTCATTAACTCTTGTTTTCTGCCATTCTGAGAGTTGTCTTTTCTCCTTGCTTATAGTTTCCTTTGTGGTGCAAAAGCTTTTAAGTTTAATCAGGTGTTATTTGTTTGTTTTTGTTATTTCCATTACCCTAGGAGGTGGGTTATAGAGGATCTTGCTGTGATTTATGTCAAAGAGCATTCTGCCTATGTTTTCCTCTGAGAGTTTTATAGTTTCTGGTCTTAGATTTAGATCTTCAATCTGTTTTGAGTTTAATTTTGTATATGGTGTTAGGAAGTGTTCTAATTTCATTCTTTTACATGTAATTGACCAGTTTTCCCAGCACCACTTGTTGAAGAGACTGTCTTTTTGTCCATTGTGTATTTTTGCCTTCTTTGTCAAAGATAAGGTGTCCATAGGTGCATGGATTTATCTCCAGGCTGTCTTGTTCCATTGGTCTAAATTTTCGTTTTTGTGCCAGTACCATACTGTCTTGATGAATGTAGCTTTGTAGTATAGTCTGAAGTCAGGAAGATTGATTCCTTCAGTTCCATTCTTCTTTCTCAAGATGGCTTTGGCTATTTGGGGAGTTTTGTGTTTCCATAGGCATTATTTGTTCTAGTTTTGTGAAAAATACTATTGGCAGGTTGATAGGGATTGCATTGAATCTATAGATTGCTTTGGGTAATATAGACATTTTCATTATGTTAATTCTTCCAATCCAAGAGCATGGTATATTAGATATACTTTTAATGCATTTGAGTATCTATTCTAAATTTGCTTTACTCAGTGAAAAGTGGTATTATTCATCTGATGAGAATGGCGATATTTTATACCTTATCCTTTGCTGTAGTTAGCTTTGCTATAGACAGATGTAGATGTGTGTGCTCAGTTGCTTCAGTCATGTCTGACTCATTACAGCTATATGGATTGTAGCTTGTCAGGCTCCTCTGTCCATGGGATTCTCCAGGTAAGAATACTGAAGTGGGCTGCCATGCCCTCCTTTAGGGAATCTTCTAGACCCAGGGATCGAATGTGGGTCTCCTGCATTGCAGGCAGATTCTTTACTGCTGAGCCACTAGGGAGGCCTAGACATAGATACTTGGACAGAAATCAAATCATTTATTTTGGAGAAGAATGGAAATACTGTGCTAAAAATCTAAATTAGCATGGAAATTAGCATGGAATTTCAGAGGAGCAAGTGCCATAGCAATTATAACTCTCCCAGTAACATGACACTGTAAGAAGTAATATTTGATAATGTATAATATATGTTGAGCTCTTATGTTAAAATATGCACTAGAGTCAAATTGCAGCTTCACTGGGAAATTCAATTTTTCTATTTTATGAATGGAATATTTCTGTTGTGATACACAATATTTTGCTTATGTCAGTGTGTTTGTTTTGTAGGTCTGCTGTGACAAGGTCCCATAAACTAGATGACTTAAAACAACAGAAATACATTGTCTTATGGTTCTGGAGATGAGATGTCTGAAATTCCCAGGGCAAGATTGGTTCCTTCTGAGGGCTGTGAGGGCAGGGTCTGGCCCGGGCCTCTCTCCTTGGCTTATTCATGGCCATCTTTACATGTTTTTCCCCATACTGTGTTCCCTGTCCGCATGTCCGGCTCTGCTTCCAAATTTCCTCTTTTCATAAGGATACCAGACATATTGGATTAAGGCCCACACTGATGACCTCACTTTAACTTGATTGTATCTGTCTCTATTTAAATAAGGACATATTCTGAGATTCTGGGAGTTAGGACTTCAATATATGAACTTGGCGAGGGGTAGGGGCAGGTTCACAATTTAATCCATAACAGTCACCATTGTTTTGTTTTTGATGCACAAAGATGCTTCCCTGATAGGGTTAAAGGAATTGAATATGTTGTAAGATATAGTGAGTCACAGTTAATGTCCTTGAGTTTTCTGAATGATAGAGTGTATATAAGAATAAAATGTTACGGCTATTACATTGAGTTTTTAAATGCCGACATTACTTTTAAGGTGCCTGAGAGGACTTGGAATGAATGAATTCATTTGGGGGGGATATTATTCTATTGCCACAGCTAGTGTTCAAGATATTTGCTAGACAGACATGCAAGCACAAATACTTTGTATTATCTAAAATGGCTTTATCATACCACTTACATTTGTCTAGGGGAGTTCATAAATGCCAGATTTTTAGTAAGCTTCTACAAATAATTCATCATAGATGAAAGGCAATCACATCCCACAAGCACTTACTTTTGCTTATTATGAGTATATTTGTTGTCATCGTTATCTCTTTATGTCTGAGGTAAATGTGTTGAGAATTTCATCAAAAGCCTAATGCACTGCAATCATGCTTTTCTTTAATGTGCAGATCACTATGGATTCCACAACCAGAATTCTTAGATATTGTATATCAACTCTGTTGTTATTTGGTTGTAAGACATAGTAAGTTAAGGTAAGGTGAAGTCGCTCAGTCGTGTCCGACTCTTATAACAATTTCAAGAGATGGTAGAAGCACTAGCATTAAATATTAAACATTTAAATGAGGAAACAACTGATTAATTCATAATATCCTGAGCAGCTCATGAATGTTTAACACCCATATGTTGATTGGATAGTATTTAACTGGAACCTCGGTCACCGCAGGACCATTTAGTTACCATTTTTCTTTGAAGGCCAAGTTTACAAAATAATTCATTTTATTTTGGGTAAATATTAGTTTGAACTTCTCACCATTTTTTGTTTGTTGTTTCACAAGCTAGAGAGGAATGAAAAAGTAAAGGTTAGCAATATCTTTTAAACATTTTAAGCCTAATTATCTTTAAAAGTAGTAGTTGAGGTTAAGTTTGCATAGTCTTAGTAAAGTGAAAGTACTGTAGTGATAACTTTGCCTCGATTTTAATTTTTAGGTGCTCTTGTATTCATTCAGTAGATCTTATTAAGCAGCTGTTATGTGCAAGGCTTTGGCACAACAGTCAGCAATAATATACTGTCATGGCTTCATGTTATGGGATAGAGATTAAATAAATAACTACTCAGGCAATTTAATTACAATACAATAAGTGCTAAGCTGGAGGAGTGTGAGGTTTTGTGGAAATATTTAATGGAGTTTGCAACATGGTCAGAGGGGACTAGAGAAACTTCTTAAAGGAAGAGCAGCTATAGTATGAGTTGCAGGCTGAATAGCCATTGGCCCAGGGAAGGGCTGGAAGAGAGAGCATTTTGGTGAGAGGGTATTATAATGAAAGCCTTGAGGCCCATGAGTCTTTGGGATGGGGAAACAGAATCAGGTTTGAGGTCTGAAGTAATACTACAAATGAGAACATGTTTTCTCTATAGATTAGAACTAGTTGCTAGGAAGTGTCTGAGAGGCCTGAAGTCGTGTAATCTCAGCTTGTGATGATGGATTACGAGTATTGATCAAGATTGAACAATTGGTGATCAAGATCAATCCTAGTAAAGTAATACAATTACAGAATTTCTTTGGCAGAGTTGGAAGCAGGGAAGAGCTATCTTGCATCAGGCAATTTTGTACTTTCCTTTGTTCACCATTTGAGAGCTCTCCACTTCCCTGGGAGTGCCTGATATTTGACAGTGTAATTCAGAGCTCCTTGCTATTTGCACCTCTGTGTGAGTGTGATTAACTCTCACCAGAATTCTTGCACTTCTATTTTGGGAGTGAACTAGGGGCACTGCCAGGCACCATAGGTACTATAAGGGTATCTTTAGTTGTTGTTGTTGTTTTTAAATCTGGGAGTTGGAGATTTTGACTTCTCGGGAAACAACCATGGAGGATTCTCCTCCTAGTACCTTTGGTAAAAAGCTTATAGGGCCCTATTATCCCAAACTGAGACAAGCATGGGTCTCTTTCCAATACTCAGTGCTTGGCCAGTGTCAGAGTCTTTACTGTGTTTATTTGCTCACACCAGTCTGCAAACCTCAGGGGTGAGTGACTATAGGTTCTCACTTATGGCCACCTTGATAACCTGCAAATCTGTGCCAGATGGGGATGCATCTTCAAGAGACTGAGCCATAGCTTTATCACATCTGGTTTCCTTCAGCCCTCCATTGATAGATGGTAACTAAAGTGCCCTCCCTTTCCTTCTCAGCCCTGATTAGCACCATCACAAGTGAAAATTCAAGGGAATCCTTGATGAGCATGATGCAATCCGAGTAGTATATTAATTCCTGACTCAAATTGCCCTTACTTGAATTGGGCTTCATTATTTCAGACTCCAAGTCTTGGTGTCCTGCTCCTTGGCAGATGACCCACTGCAATATTTATCCTTGGGCAAACCTGATGTCAAAGCACACTTCCCGGTCTATGCTGTCAAGTTATTTTATAGATGTGACCTAAAAATCCTATTAATTGTCTACCACCCTCTTGGAATTCTTGACAGACAAATCAGAGTTTTTATTAAGGACTTATTTAATTTACTAATAAGAATTACTACCATTATTAGTACTAAACCCACAAAGTCATTGGCTTAACTTATCAAAAGTTGGTTCATCCCAAGAGTTCCAGTGCCTGCTTGATCACAGTAGCAATGCAATTTCCAGGGTCTGATCTTGGCTAGTGTGGGACACTGAAGACTTAAACTATTCTGACGAGGTCCAACAGTGTCTTGCCATTTAGAAAGGACTATAATTTTCAAGGGGCTTCCCTGGTAGCTCAGTTGGTAAAGAATCCACCTGCAATGCAGGAAAACTTGGTTTGATTCCTGGGTCAGGAAGATCCACTGGATTAGGGATGGGCTACCTATTCCAGTATTCTTGGGCTTCCCTTGTAGCTCAGCTGGTAAAGAATCTACTTGCAATGTGGGTAACCTGGGTTTGATTCCTGGGTTGGGAAGATCCCCTGGAGAAGGGAAAGGCTATCCACTCCAGTGTTCTGGCCTAGAGAATTCCATGGACTGTATAGTCCATGGGGTTGAAAGAATTGGAGACAACTGAGTGACTTTTACTCACTCTAAATTTTAAGGAAACTGTTGATGGAAATCAGGAGGTAGTAATTTTCAATTTATCATTTTTGAAAGGAACTTTTTAAGACTTCCTCAATTTTTTTTTTTTTTTTTTACACTCACATGCACTTAGTTCTTTGGCAGGTATAGTTAGTATTAAGGCGTATATTCTCCCAAAGTGTGCACCTTTATCTTGAGTACTGTGTAACCCCAAGAAGATATCATTGAATTTCCATTATCATGCCACTAGATGTGATGGTTTCCCCTTCATCAGATCTCATGCACAAAGCTTTGCAAGGTTATTCTAACAATAACATGGTTATTCTAACTGGTGAGGAAATATATGTGTTTCTGGCTCAGGGTGCCTTTCACAATTTTAATCCAAGTTGTACTCAGTGTGCTGTCTTATCGCCCATTTGATGTCCACCCATTATCATCCATCGTCACCAAGGTTAACCTGTTTCTTGCTAGCAGAGAAAGGCTTTTCTCTTTTTAAAGGGGAAAATTAGGATTTCAGTAATAGGGTTCTTTCGATCTTATCACATATTATTTATTATATTTTATTTAGGAGAAATTCATTGTCATAAATAAATCATATCAAGTATATTTAGTGTGTAGTTGTTACTGGCCAAGTCTGTAAAGTAAGTGTATTAACCTAACTATTTCTGCAGCAAAAATGGGTTTATTTAGAATGAGCAGAGAATTTCAATTTGGAATCTGCAAACATGAGAAGCCCCATATAAGTCCCCAGCAAAAATGGAGGGGAAAAGGAAGTTGGGAGGGCTGTTCTCAACAGAGTCCATAGTTTTTCTTTGGCCGAGTTATTGCCAAAGAACAGGCCATCATCTTCTTCCTGGGCTCTGTTAGTATTGCAGGATGTAAGAGCTCCCCCTTCTGGTCTTCTGACTCTACTTAATTGGTGTTTCTGTTTATTAATATTTTGTGATACCAAAAATGTAAATCTGTTTGAGTTTTTATTCTCAAAACAAATGTAGTTGTCTACTAATTCTATTGTTGTCTATTCTTTCTATTAATTAAGAGACAAAGCAGCAGTTTTTCAACTTTAGGACTTTTAAGAATTATTTGGAAAACCTGTTAGACATGCATATCCCTCAGGTCTTCCTGCCTGCCACCTACTTAATGCTTAGGAACTCGATTTTCTTGGCTCTTTTTTATAAGGATTGAAAATATTCACTGCTCCCAGATCTCCTAGGTAATTGTTAGATTGGTTGCATTCCATAGGTAAGACTTTGAGAATCACTGGGTTAACAAATGTGTCCCTTAATAAGGATACTAATCTAGTTTTTGCTTTCTATAATAGATTCATGCTTAGAATATTTGTGTAAATTAAATGTACTAAATCAAATTGTATTTTAAGCCTTAACTATCCTGTTTAAGCCAAATACTCTCCCTCTCTTTAGATAGATTTTTAAATTATGGTGTGCACATTTCACTTAACTTAAAAAAATACTCCGGCCTGGCAAGCTCTCTCTCTTTATCCCATAGACCTAGTGTTCTATGAATGCTTAAAACAGTATGATAGCATCACCAGTAAATTCACAGCTTTGTAATTTTTTTTTCCCTTTAAGATGGTTATGAGCTCTTTGATTATCAGAGAAGTAGTGGAAAAATGCCCTTTGGTTAAATGTTATAATTGTATATACAGTCATCCCTCAGTGTCTGATTGGTTTCCTTTGTGGATACCAAAATCTGCAAATACTAAAGTCCCTTATATAAAGTGGCATAGGAGAATAGGCCCTCTGTACATGCCTGTAACAAAATATTGATGGTGATGATTTCTAGATAATGGTATTTTAGGTGACTTAATATTTTGAAAAACTTTTAATTTCAAAATTTTGAATGAATAAGCATTACATTATTAAGTAGAAAAATTGTAAGTTTTAAAAGGTGAAAAATAATTTTTATAGGCTGGGTATGGTTGGAGATAGAGACTAAAAATAATAAGTGGAATAAAAAATAAATTAAGAAAGGCATTCCAGATAAGAGAAGAAATCATTCAGCTCACAATGGGGCTTTTACTTGTGAGTTTGCCTGAAGGAGAAAAAAGCCAGTCTCCTTTAAAAGGAAGGAAACAGCTTGAATTCTTCCATGTTTGGACAGTCTTGACAATCTGTATTTGTCTTAATAAGTTCCAGAGTATCTAAAAGTGTTTTAGCTACTATTTAGAGGAAACACAGGAGGGTCTAGGATTTATGGTCAGAGTAAATGCAGTAGAAATTTCAGTGTGTCTTTTGTTTTCAGCTGTATGAGAACTCTTCCAAGGTGACAGCTTTGAAAGGCTGATCTCTTCTGAGGGGCTAGTTTTGATCTGATGTTTTAGAGGCAGGAAGGGAAGGGGAAGTGACCAAGGGAGCAGTGTTTTCCAGAGAGGAAAATTTGGGTCCTAAATATTTATTGAGCAGAAGCTAACTTTCATTCATCTTGAACTTTGGAAAAAGAGGTTACTATTAATTTAGCAATGAAGTTTCCTGGCTAGAATTGAATTCAAAGTGCCCATCAGAGTGCAGATAATAGATAAAAACTTTACAGAGGAAGGAAACATTACCTACAGCTGATACCCTGTAAGGTTCCTTTACTAACAAAGTCAACTGTGGAAAGTTTTGGTTGCAGATAATTCTCCTCTTCCCTGATAGCTCAGTTGATAAAGACTCTGCCTGCAATGCAGGAGACCCCAGTTTGATTCCTGAGTTGGGAAGATCCACTGGATTAGGGATGGGCTACCCACTCCAATATCCTTGGGCTTCCCTTGTGGCTCAGCTGGTAAAGAATCCACCTGCAGTGCAGGAGACCTGGGTTCGATTCCTGGGTTGGGAAGATCCCCTGGAGAAGGGAAAGGCTACCCACTCCAGTATTCTGGCCTGGAGAATTCCATGGACTGTATAATCCATGGGGTCACAAAGAGTCGGACATAAGTGAGCGACTTTCACTTTCAGTTCTGCTCTAAACTCATTATCTTATCTATCACCGAGCCACCCATCACCAAATAAAATGATTTTACTCAATCTGGAGACACATTAAAGCAATTTGGTTTCCTTAAGGATTAAGATTTGGTTAAGATTAAAACCCTGCGAATTTATGCCTCAGGGTACTCTAAGGCTTAGCCCCAGAACTTTATGGGTGCACCCACTTCAGTGTTCTTACCTGGAGAATCCCAGGGATGGGGGAGCCTGGTGGGCTGCGGTCTGTGGGGTCGTACAGAGTCGTACACTACTGAAGCGACTTAGCAGCAGCAGCAGCAACAAATGAGAGGTTGGGGGATCTACATCAGGAGTTAGGTGTGGGAATGACAGCAGCTGCTGGTTAGTAGTAGTGATTGTGGAGCAGGGGCTGGTAACAGTAGCATAATATTGTCTCCAAATCTGAGTTTTTAGTGATTGTTTTCAATAACTTCATCCTCAGTAAGATTTCAAGTCCTGTTCAAATGGTAGTTTTAAAGGTTAAGTAATAAATCTAACAATTTTGAACACACAACATGTACCATATAGTTTTCAAAAAAATTCGTATAATTTTATTTAATTGTTATAGTCTTTTTTTTTTTTTTTGCTTTCTAGATAGGCCTTCCTCCAACTCAGGTAAATTACCAAGGCAAATACTGAGTGATTTGAATTTTTTAAAAAATTTCCTTCTGCTTTTTTGCCTGGCATTTGTATCAGATGTAATTGCTACTGCTAAGGCGCTTTAGTCGTGTCTGACTCTGTGCGACCCCATAGACGGCAGCCCACTAGGCTCCTCTGGGATTCTCCAGGCAAGAATACTGGAGTGGGGTGCCATTGCCTACTCCAATGCATGAAAGTGAAAAGCGAAAGTGAAGTCGCTCAGTCGTGCCGACTCTTAGCGACCCCATGGACTGCAGCCTACCAGGCTCCTCCATCCATGGGACTTTCCAGGCAAGAGTACTGGAGTGGGGTGCCATTGCCTTCTCCGATCAGATATAATAAATCAACATTTGATAAATACTTTATTGATGTGTATCAGGGCTTCCCAGGTGGTGCTAGTGGTAAAGAACCCACCTGTCAGTGTAGGAGACATAAGAGATGCAGGTTTGATCGCTGGGTCAGGAAGATCCCCTGGAGGAGGGCATGGCAACCCACTCCAGTATTCCTGCCTGAAGAATCGCATGGACAGAGGAGCCTGGTGGTTTATAGTCCATAGGGTTGCAAAGTCGGATATGATTGAACCAACTTAACACACACAGACACACACACACCCACACACACATGCACTATGTATATTGCGCCACAAAAAGTAAGGAATAGCATAAATGTATAGATTATTGAGTTTTTCACAAACTGAACACACCTGTATAACTTTCACCCAAATCAGCAAGTAGATCCTTTTAAAATATACTTTAAAAAGAGTTGGATCCCACTGTTATCTGGAGATTGGCATCCTGCTTTTTCTAGTCTCATGACACTACATATTCCTCAAAAGCTTTTTAACGGCTGCATGACTAAACTTGAGATGGGGGTACAGTAATTTATTCAACTATTCTTTGAATATTGGATATTTAACCTGTTTCAGTTTTTCGTTATTATGAATAGTACTGAACATAAATCTCTGACTGCATCTTTGATTATTTCCTTAGGATACATTTCTAGGTGTGTAATTACTAGATCAAAGACCATGAATACTTTAAAGCTCTTGATACACATTGACAAATTACTGCACAGAATGATTATAGCAGTCCACCAGAGTTTATGAATGCCCACATTCCAGTACTGGGGGTGTGTGTGTGTGTGTGTGTGTGTGTGTGTGTGTGTGTGTGCATGTACATATGTGTGTGTATCTTTGCTTTCTTGAGAGACAAAAATTGATATCTGGCCACTGTTCAGGTTTTCTTTGTTTATTAATGAAGGTTAGTGTTTTCATATGTCTATTGGACATGTTAATTTATTTTTCTATTTCTTATATGTAGACATTAAAACTATAAAATTGCTTCTTACTGATTTTTTAAAAGTTTCTTTGGGACAATAAGGCTTATAAAACTTAAGGATTATGTCTTTTTTAAGCTCATAAAAATTTGGGAAAGTAACAATATGTTTTCTTTTTATTATCACTTTTTCAAAGCATCAATATAACTCTTTCAGAGAAAAATCGGTGTCCATTCCTGAGATTTGGAATCAAAATTATACATTTCAAAGCATTTATAGTTGGCTGTTTCAGGCTTTGAAGATACCTTTGATTTTTGGTTACCATATCTGGGGGACATAGTTTTTAAGGAACTAGAGATTTGCTAAAGTAGCTTTTGCATGAAGGCAGTGAAATTTTAATAAAATAAGAAATAATCCATTCACAAAAGTGAAGGTCAGTGAGGATGAGGAGGGAGGTCTGTTTCTCATTGCCAAATATATGTCTATTTTCCTCTGGTTCTATTCTGAGCGTTGTTACTGAGCAGAGACTATTGAGACTGGCAGATTGTGCTGTGTTTTATATAATATGGACAAATAACCTGTGGTTTTGAGCCTCTTAGGATGAGGCCATTTTAACATGTGTGTCTTAATCCCTGTGCTAGAATTCTGACTTCCAGATGTTATAAGCCTTAAGCCTTAAGCTATTCTTTCCTCTTTTGGAAATAATTTGGCAGAATATTTTTGTATCTCTTAGTACCTGGATATTAACTTTGAGCTTTACCTGTTGTTTATTATTTGCTGTATATTTTGATGTCAACCAAATCCAGTTTTTCCCATTATTTCCCAAATATTTCCTGTATTATAAGGACATAAATGATTTTTTGTAGTCAAAAAGAACTTTAGAGATCATAAAGTTTTTGGATTCTTGAACTTACATGTTTTCCAGGGCTAGCAGTGCCCATGTTATCTAGGGTAGGGTAAAAGGAAGTGACAGTTACTATGCAATCCAGAGGGTATAGGCCCCAAATAAAGACACCAAGTTCAAAAGTTTATTCAAACACTGTGCTGTGCTAACAAAACATATCCATGGCCACATTTGGCCTGCAGGTGTCCACTGGGTAGTCTCTCTATATCTTATTTTAAAAATAAATTGTTCTTCCTCATGAAGTTAGTGTGAGCAGGAATTAGAGACCAGGTTTTCTGACTTCCAATTAATTGATTAATTAAAAATCTCTTCAGTGCCCATTTCCACCAGACATTTTCATATGGTTATCTAATTTATTATGTATATGTCATTTACTTACAAAACTAGATTTGAGGCTAAGGACAATAAATGCACACATAAACATATCTGTAATGGGTTGAAACCCACAGGGGAAAAAAGAACAATTAGAAAAATAATCTTAAAGGTATTAGAAACAGCCTGAGATGGAACATGGTAGCTAACTTTTTAAACAGAAGATGGAATAGAATGTGTGTTAACCTTTGATGACTTTCATTGGTTGACAGATAACAATGGAAATAGTTCAAAGCAAGCATATAATTGTAAACTGAATAAACATAGGAAAATTTAGGGAAGGTTTATCTGCTAAGTTTGAAGAAGAAATAGAATTTTACCATTTAGAGGATGTGTGTACGTGTGTGTGTGGTGTAAGAATGTTCACAGTAAAGGCAATAGCAGCAGCAGGCACACAGATCCTATGATGGGAGGAAGGAAAGTTAAGTGTAGTTAGAACAGTTAGGGTAGCGATATATTGTTCAAGACGAGGCTTAGCATTTAAAGGGTTTGTACTGGTTCCAAATAGGAAAAGGAGTACATCAAGGATGTATATTGTTACCCTACTTATTTAACTTATATGCAGAGTACATCATGAGAAACTCTGGGCTGGAAGAAGCACAAGCTGGAATCAAGATTTCCGGGAGAAATATCAATAACCTCAGATGTGCAGATGACACTACCCTTATGGCAGAAAGTGAAGAGGAACTAAAAAGCGTCTTGATGAAAGTGAAAGAGGAGAGTGAAAAAGGTGGCTTAAAGCTCAACATTCAGAAAACGAAGATCATGGCATCTGGTCCCATCACTTCATGGGGAATAGATGGGGAAACAGTGTCAGACTTTATTTTGACAGACTCCCAAAATCACTGCAGATGGTGACTGCAGCCATGAAATTAAAAGACACTTACTCCTTGGAAGAACAGTTATGACCAACCTAGACAGTATATTCAAAAGCAGAGACATTACTTTGCCAACAAAGGTCTGTCTAGTCAAGTCTATGGTTTTTCCAGTGGTCATGTATGGATGTGAGAGTTGGACTGTGAAGAAGGCTGAGCACAGAAGAATTGATGGTTTTGAACTGTGGTGTTAGAGAAGACTCTTGAGAGTCCCTTGGACTGCAAGGAGATCCAGCCAGTCCATTGTGAAGGAGATCAGCCCTGGGATTTCTTTGGAAGGACTGATGCTAAAGCTGAAACTCCAATACTTTGGCCACCTGATGCGAAGAGTTGACTCATTGGAAAAAACTGTGATGCTGGGAGGTATTGTGGGCAGGAGGAGAAGGGGACGACAGAGGATAAGATGGGTGGATGGCATCACCGACTCGATGGACATGAGTTTGGGTGAACTCCAGGAGCTGGTGATGGACAGGGAGGCCTGGCGTGCTGCGATTCATGGGATCGCAAAGAGTTGGATACAACTGAGCGACTGAACTGACTGACTGAGACCATTGCTTGTTGTGTTTTTCTGTATCCAAAGAAAAAAAGGAGCTAAAGAGAAGTTTTAAATTGGAGATATGAATGAGTTCCATGATCAGATCTACTTCTTAAAGAGACCCCTCTGGCTGCTGTGTGGAGAGGTGGCTAGAGTGAATGCTGAAAGACCAATTAAGAGGTGATTGAAACAATAAATGTGAGGATGATAGAAGTATGGAATAAGGTGAATGAACAGACTTGAGATATGGACAGACTTTAGATATATTGAAGAGAGAAAATTGGCAGTATTGGGATAGGTTGCATGAAGAGCAGAAAGAGAGATTTTAAAATGATTCCAGTCCTTGTATTTGCATCAGGTTGTATGGCTGTACCATTTAGGAACATGGAGAACACTGAGAAAGGATCAAATTGGAGATGAGGAAATGGAGAGTGTTTTGTGCTTACTAACATCAGGGGCACAGTCTTATTCACTGATGTTGTTCAGCTATAGAACAGTGTCTGGCATAGTAGATACTCACCAAATATTTGTTACAGAAATCAGTTATGCACTCATTTTTGGACAGATTGAGTTTGAATGTCTTTGAGACATTCAAGTGGTGATGCCAAGTAGCTGTCTGGACTTAGGGGGATCTACTGGAGCTTAGAGGAGGAAAGCTTGGGATCCACTGACATGTAAATGTTAGAAGATGCTGATGTAACCTGGGCATAGAAGATAGAACAAGAATTGGAGAAAGCCCAGGACAGAAGCTTAAAGTGTATTGCTTTAGAGATTGAGAATAGTTGGCTAAAAATGGATAAGAAGAAGTTTCTAGCTAGGTAGGAGAAAACCAGAAAATGAGGCTCAGAGAGACAGAATGAAGAAAGAATAGACTAGTACAGAGAGGTCAAGTAAAATGGGAACAGAAAAATGCCTTTGGATTTAGCAACATGGAAGCCAATAGTAACGTTAGTGAGAGCCATTCTAGTTGAGTATTTGGGGTGGAAGCTAGATTGCAGTTAACTGAACAGTCAGTAAGAAGTGAACGAAGAGAGGCCATAGTTTGGAGGCAAGAGATGAGGACATTTGATCGCTTATAAAATACGATTATAGAACAACTAAAAGCCCAGAACTAGGGAAACTGGAATGTACTTTAACATAAATACTGAGGAGGCAGAGAAATTTCATTCACGTATAATTAAGCATTTTCTGAGCACTCTTTTGTGTTATGCTGGAGAAATAAACAAGTGATGTTGATGGTTTTTCTCTTCTTATATAGTCACTGTGGTTAGAGATGTCTGCATTTCAGCCACTGGTGGTTATTTGTTAATAGCAAATGGGTAAAAATGCTGTTCTTTGTGGGATACCTCCCAGGATGGTTGCTTCTTCAGAGATTGTGATGCTGCCTAGGTGCACGTATGGTGAAAATTCTCCTCATTGCCAACTTGAAATCCCTTTATGTCTGAGTTTAATGGGAATCCCAATTAGTGAAGTGTCCTCTCTTGCTGTTGCCAGCCCTTCTGACCTCAGATCCAATGAATAAGTGCTGCCACTGCCACCAGGTGGAATAGTGGGAGCACATATGTGCTGCCAGTCATCATGGTTGCCTAGCAACAGGAGGAGATGCTGATGTCTGTCAATGTGTGGGCACAGTGTATTCCAGCTCCAGGTGCTTGATGGACACACTGATTACATGTAGACTCCACATCACCTTTGGAAGTTATGATTCTGAGCTGGGAAGCTGGGCTATCTTTGGAAGCTGAATTTGGAAGAAAGAGGGGAATATAGGATATGATCATCTGGTTACATAGATAAGTACTGAAAAACAGGATTTGGGTTCCTGTCTATGGCTTAAGCTACCAGAATAATGGGCTCCTGGCAAAGGATAAAGTATATCTCGTGGAGATAAGAAACAATGTGTCTAGCAGGCACATGTGATTTTCATTGAATATGAAGAAGTGAGAGACAGATGTCTACATAAATCTGAGAAACAAATAAACCAAAAGATAGATTTTACAGTTTTAACCAGGTGTGAAGTAGAAAGAAACACACCGGAAAAGTTACACAGAGTGAATATGAAATTTTAATACTAGATAATAATTTATTTCCTAGCTATTATTGAGATTTGGAAGTGTGTCTTGCAAGGTGAATCCCTTTGTGCTCATCACTGTCCTGAAGGCTGTGTGACAAATTCCACAATGTGATGTTTTGGATGAATAAATAACCATTACTGAGAACACTTAAAGGACAAAGAGCTGCAGACAGAAAATTTGTGCAGTCTCTCATCATTCCCAGAAGAGGTAGACAGGGACCGGGGTCTCTGTTTCAGTGGAGGGACCCTCACTTCCCTGTGGTTTTCCCTTTGTATAGAGCAAGAGAGAGGGGAAAAAGCAGTCTTTCCAATGCCAGGATAATCAGTCTGCTTGGGGCTGGGCAATCAGAAACCAGAGTTTTCTGGAAAGTCACTTGCCCAACCTCTGGAATTGTTGGGTTCATGGAGTGTTGCAGCCCCCACTGGAGGAGGAAGCTCCTCATCCTAATGATGAACATCCTGATATAGGAAACATCACATCCTATAGGGATGTGACGAACTATTGGCCACTGGTTCCAAGAAGCTTATAACCTTTCAAAGGATATCAGATGTATGCACATGGGGAAACTGAGCTTGATTGCAGTCTCTCCTACTGAGGAGGGGAGGATCCATCTCCAACTAGTTCCCAGGGCATCTGAACTTTTAAACAATTCTGCTCATTGCCATACAGGTGGAATAAAACTCATGCTTGAAATACAACATAGAAAAGGTGTAATTTGTTCAAAAAGAACAGATGTTGCAAGTGATACTTTAGTGCCATCCTATACCCATCAGCTCACAAATGCCCTGTGTTATATTTTCAGGAATTTTGTGAGTCAGTGTTAAGTGTAGTGATTATTAAAAATTAAATTATGTAGAATTATCAGTGAAGTATGAAGTGAAAGTCGCTCAGTCATGTCTGAGACCCCATGGACTATACAGTTCGTGGAATTCTCCAGGCCAGAATACTGGAGTGGATAGCCTTTCCCTTCTCCAGGAGATCTTCCCAATCCAGGGATCAAACCCAGGTCTTCCGCATTGCAGGTGGATTCTTTACCAGTTGAGCCACAAGGGAATTATCAGTACATAAATAATATTAAAAATGAAAGTAATACACATTCAAATCTCATCACTTCCTAATTGCTTTAGTACATTTTACTATTGTTTACATTTCTTGCATCTCTCTGGGGAAAACACCCAATGGTGAAGTAATAGTGTGCTGCTGTTTCCCTTCCCAATTCAGCTCTCTCAGTGAAGTAGCAGCTGGTACCTTGACATGAGCCATGGTGGGAGTTTGTAATATTTATGAAACACTGGAATCTTTTGCTCAGAGAGGCAGTTGTTGCACATACAGCAACATACCGCTGCCCATATCCTTAAACCTTGGCATTTGATTGTGCTCCAATATGCTTCTAACTGCAAAATCTGCATCTCTGGTCCAGAGGACTTTTTCTGGAAGGTCACTTCGCTCATGCCCAAGTTCACTGAAGGCAGGAGCTAATTCCCCCAGGAGCAGCCTTCACAGTGAATGACGGGAATCAGTGTATAAATATCCCGGCTCCCTTCACCCTCAAGAGGGATAATTTTGAGGCAAGTGTTCTTTACTGTTTCTGGAAGTTTTCCCACAAGATTAAGTGTCAGTTGCCCACAATGGTATCTTATTTCATATTGTGCTTTCTATTGCCCTCCCTTCCCTTATCACTTCTTTTCACTTCTGTCTCTCTGCCCTGCCTCAGGGGCCACTCTGAGGGAGTTGTGTAGAAGGAAAGAGAGTAGTGCAGTGTGGAAGGTGGAAGCATATTGGAGAACTTTGGGGTAGGATCAAAGGAAGAAGCAGAGGTATGGTTTCCTGTGAGAATTAATGATAAACCTGCCAGATGGCAGACATAGATGATGATGTTCTCATAGCTGGCAGAAAAGCAAGATAGAGGAGTCAAGGGGGACTTTGATTGTATTCACTTAGTTCTAATTCAAATTCATACTTAGAGCCGAGTATATTTTCTTAAAATATACTTAGTCTATTAGGTACTGTAACCAGTGGTATAGGGATGTGATGAATCACTGCCACTAGTTCCAAGAAGCTTATAACCTACCAAGGGATATCAGATTTAGGCACATAAATATTTCGAGGTAGAAGATGGTGAGCTTTACATAGCTGAGAGAGATTGCAGCTCTCAGGAAGGAGAATGAAGGCTTCGATGGATATGGAATGTGCTATTATAGTTTTAAGAAGTTTGGGGTTTTATTGAGGGAACATAGGGTTATACATTACATGTTTCATGTGTATGTCATTATATTTCTACTTTTATATACACTGTAGCATGCTTAACACCAAAAATTTAGGTTTCATCTGTCAACATGCAGTTGATCCTGTTTATCCATTTGCACCCCTCTCACACCCACCTCTGTTAACTGCTATTCTGTTCTCCATATCTGTCTGTTTTTGTTTGATTTATTTTTATTCACTTGTTTTTTGTTTGTTTTTATTTTGGTCACTCTGTTTTTGTTTTGTTCGTTTTTACACATGGGTGAAGTCATACAGTATTTGTCTTTCTCTATCTGATTTATTGTACTTAGCATAATACTCTTAGGTCCATCCATGTTGCAGATGGCAAGACCTTATCTTTTATGATTGAATAGTATTCCATTTGTATGTATGCATATATACCACCTGTTCTTTATCCATTCATGTGTTGATAGGCACCTAGATTGTTTCCATATATCTTGGCTATTGTAAATAAAACTGTGATGAACATAGGGTGCACATATCTTTTTAAGTTACTGTTTTTCTTTTCCTTGGATGAATATCCAGAAGTGGAATAACTGGATCATGTGGTAATTCTGTTCCTAATTTTTTGAGGATTCTCCATGCTGCTTTCCATAGGGCTGCGCCAGCTTAAATTTCTAGCAATAGCACATAAGAATGGTCTTTTCTCTACATCCAGACCAATACTTGTTATTTTTTGCCTTTTTGATAATAATCATTTTATCAAGCATGAAGTAATAGTGTGATTTATAATAAAAAATGTGTATTTGTTCTTCATCCCTGTTTCTGGCACAGAACTCCTAAAACCCTTGGGATTTCCTAAGTGATGAGAGCTATTAAACGTGTCATTTGTTATTTTAATGAGGTAACTTTTAGAAGGCATCTAAGGATGGGGACAGGTTGCCAGTGGGGCCAGCAACATGATTAGAAGGCTGGAACTTTCAGCCTCCACCTCTCCCTCCAAGGAGGGGAAAGGGACTAAAGATTGAGTTATGGCCAGTGATTTTAGAAGTCATAGGTATATACTAAGCCTGCATAAAAACCCAAAAGGATGGAGTTTGGGGAGCTTTCATGTTGGTGAACTCATAGAGATTTGGGGAGAGTGGGACACTTGTAGAGCATGGAAGCTCTGTGTTTCTTCCCACATACTTCACTCTAAGCATTTCTTCCATCTGGCTGTTGGTTCATCCTTTTATAGCCTTTGTAATTAACCACTAATGTGAGCCTCACTAGCAAATTAATCAAACCCAAAGAGGGAGTTGTGGCAACCTTGGATATATGATGCTTGAATATCTGTGCATTGGTTAGAAGCGTAGATGACAGCCTGGACCTGTGATTGGCTTCTGAAGTGGGAAGCCGTCTTGTGGGACTGAGCCCTTAGTCTGGGGAGTGTGCTTCTGTCTCTGGGTAGACAGTGTCAGAATTGAGTTGAATTGTAGGACTCCCCATTGGTATGGTGTCAGAGAATTGCTTGATGGCATGAGAATATCCCCCCACATGTTGAAATTGGTGATAAGAATTGTAGGGAGCATCCCTGGTGGCTCAGATGGTAAAAAGTCTGCCTGCAGTGTGGGAGACCCAGGGTCAATCCCTGGATCAGGAAGATCCCCTGGAGAAGGAAATGGCAACCCATTCCAGTTATTCTTCTCTGAAAAATCCCATGGATGGAGGAGCTTGGTCAGTTACAGCCCATGGGGTCACAAAGAGTTGGACATGACTGAGCGAATTCTCTTTCTTTCTTTCTCTTTTCCTGAAGGCTGGACATTTAGGTAAGACTTTGAGGAACTGGAGGGATTTCAACAGGGAAAGACAGAGAAGAGAGGAGTTCTGGGTAAATAAAATAGTGAGAATAAAGGCCTGAAACTGGGAAAGCAATCCTTGAGTTCATCTTCTAGGAAATATAGAGGTACACAGGAGCATGGAATTGTAGGAAAGCCTGGAAAGGTGATTTCTAGGCAGTTTGTGGAGGACTGGATGAAATTCTGGTGAATTCTTCCTATGCCTTCTAATATAATAATTGTTTAAGAGGCAATGAAACTATGTAAGGGTTCTAATCTTTTGAGCACAGGCTCCAAAAGGGAATTTTATAAGACTCGAGAGGGACAGGGGTCTCTAAGGAGTCGATTCTAATGATAAATTAGAACTTATTATAATAAGGAATAAAGGGGATACAGCCCTTATCAACTTGGATTTCAGAAAACATTGAAAAAAGGCAAAAGAGAGAGGCACACAAGGAAGCATATACCCTGAAGAATGCTTGAGGGAGGTCCAAGACTGAACTGAACTGAAGCTTGGAGAAAACTGATATGTGCTAGACAGGCATTGATGGTTTCTCTCTTCAAATTAATATGTTGAAGTCCTAATTCTGAGCATCTCAGAATAAGACTGTATTTGTAGAAAGGCCTTAAAAAAAGGTTATTAACTTAAAATGAGATCTTTTGGGTGGGACCTACTCTGATATGACTGATGTAATTATCAGAAGGGGAAGTTTGGACATGAACGTACGTATATACAAAGAAGGACACAGTTTGAAGGTGGCCATCTGCAAGCCAAGGAGAGGGACCAGAAGAAATAGAAACAAAACCTGTTGACACCTTGATTTTGGACTTCCAGCCTCCAACACTGTGAGGAATTGCATGTCTGTTATTTAACCCACCCAGTCTGTGGTACTTTGCATGGCAAAAGTAAGCAATGGATGGGCCTTGGCTTGGGGCAGATGATATAGTCAATCTTCATTTTTCGTAGGTTCCATGTTTACAACCTTGTCTACTTGATAAAAATTATTGGTAACCCCCCAAATCAATACTTGCTCCTCTTTTGCAGTCATTCTCAGAACTGCCAGGCTTGCATTTTCCCAGCTGAGGTTGAATGCTCTGTCATCTTGTTTCAGCCCTCATTGTATAAACAAGTGTCCATCTCACAGTCTATTTAAGTGTGACCTCTTGCATTTTTGTGTTTTTTTTCCTAGGCAGTTTTGCTGTTTTAAATGGTTCCCAAGTGGTAGTACTAAGGTGCTGAAAAGATAAGCTTGACTCAGACATGAGTCCTAGTGTGCTGGCCCTAAGTTAAATGTTAATGAATCAATAATACCTATTAAAAAGGTCATCTTTAAACAGGAGCATGCATAAAACAAAGCTATATAATGATGGATTGATGAAAATGTGACAAGAGGCTCAGAGAAACCTAAACCTGTCTGTTCTCTGGAAACAGTGGTTCAGTTTTCATTAATTCAGTGTTTGTGGTGTCTTTCAAGAACGTAACTACCAGAAATAACCACACTCAACCATATGATATTGGAAAATGGTGGGAAAGTCTAGCTATCCAAATTCTATTTTCACCTCTCCACCAAGAAGTTTATTCCAAATGAAAAATGTAGAATCCAAGTACCTTTAGGAAAGAGTTGGAGGTCAAGATAGAAGAAGAGAGAGTGAGAGCATCTAACCCTGGGCGTGAGCTCATTTCTCCAGCCATGGTATCGAAAAATGTACATATGTGGTTCTTGAGCCACTATGTCTCTGTCTCATGGGTAGTAGTAGTTCCATGAGCACTTCTGATGGTAAAATTCCAGCAACCGCAGACCTTTAATCTCATGTTGCTCCATTAGTAAATTCTGGAAATTCTAATGACCTAGCAATCAGAAAAGAGAGGGTGCACCATCCAGAAAGGGTTTCCTACAAGATATAGTCACTTAACCTCCGCTGTCTTCTCCTTCCTTATTTTTGTTGGTATTGAGTCCATAACATGTAACATTTTGAAAATGTTTGCCAAGTTCAGGAAACAGCTAGCTGTTTTTCTTCATTACTGATTCAGTCAGGACATACAGTGGGGTCTCCATTCGCCTAAAAGTCTCCACAGGCTCTGACATTGCTCTTTAGTCCTTGCTCCAAATCTACTGCCTTGGCTGCTAATCCTCATTTTAGATTCATTTCTGTCCTCATCAGTAAGAAAAAAGTCACTGCACATATGAGATCTCCTAAGAACAGGTGTCCCATTACATCCTCATTTTGTTAAACATCATTTGCACTAGGAGGAAGTTGCAGTGTAATAAAAGGGAAAGTGGATTTTTTACTGTAGTGGAATTCTTAATATAGTTTCAATTCAATTATAATTTTTAGTTCTGTGGATAGCCTTCACTGCAAATTCTATTTCCCATGAGGTATCAATCTGGAGCTTTTCATATCGCTGTAATTGGTCTATTTCATAACCACCTACACAGAATTTATCGGGTTGGAAACTTGTTAGACCTGCTAATTCCTGGGCTTTATACCAATCCTGTAGTATCAGAATCCCTGATAGAGTCAAGTGGGGGAAGAGGGAGACCTAGTAATCTGAATTTTAAGAAGTTTCTCAGGTGACTGGAAGTTTTGGTTAATAAAGTAAAATAATCTTTGAGAGAATTTAATTTGGCTCCTGATTCTACCAAATACTCATTATTTGACTAAAAAGTAATACTTTCATTAGTGAGTACTTGTAGAATATGAGTCCATCTATGTTGAATAGATATTATAACTGATATTTTAAAATTCTGTTTAGAATTCTTAGATAAGCATCTCTATAAATACTTGCAAATAAAATGTTTATAAAAATGTATCTTTATGCAAGCTTGCCTTTTATCCAACTCTTTTTTTAATAGAAATCTTCAACTTAAGAATTTATATCAATTTTCTCAAGAAAAACACCCCAACAAATCAAAAACAAATATGCACTAAGGCTAGATTAAGATTTTCTTAGAAATCCTACACCAGAAAATAAGGAATACTACAGGTACAAAACACATTTAGTTCTTTACAAACTCCTCTCATTTAAACAGTTTTTGCATAACTGTTCACTTAACTTTTCCCTATATTTCTAAATCTAACATGTTTCTTAACAGTTATTCACACCTGAAGTTTTTATCTTCATCTTTGGAAAAACTGTCTTATGATTGTATTGAAAATGCAAATTTATAATAAAGTACAAGAGATTTTAGTATTTTAAAAAGGAGTTTAAGACTCATGATACTAAATGCCATGTTGTAAAATATAAGGGGTGACATTTTCCATTTTTTACACCTCAGAGAAATAGTATATGTAATTATAATTTGTTATATAAATTAGTTATACATTTATTCTTTCTTTTATAACTTATCAGAGAACTATCAGATAGCATCTGTCAATGTAAATGTCATTTAAATTATTTTCTTATTTAGTTATTCTTATCTAAAATTCTTAGGAAAGTATTTAGTTGTAGCTTATTTAGAAGAGCCACTAGCTGTGCCTGTACATGAACATTTCTCTGTCACATCATTTAGTTAACATTATTTTGTGAATTTCAGTGCTAGCAATTTTGGATTTTATGATTTAGGTTTTAAAATATGGAATAAGGATGATTCTGCAAGTGGACAAGAACAGTTACTCAAATACTGTTTTTATAAACATCCAGATGGTTCACATTATATTACCAGTATCAGGTAGTAGCACTTTATAAATATTTGTTTAGTGAATGAATGAGCTGGGCAGGACACACACACACACACACACACACAAACTAGGTCTGATTAGTCTGACTATGAAGTAAATGATAATATTCTATTTGTCCTGTTTAAGTTAATTGTAGAGTTTCATAGTTTATTTTTTCCATATGTATGCCATATGTGTAATGACCTCAGTATGTATTTAAATAGATGCTTTGATGTTAGCACAGTTGCTTGTAATTAGTTAAGTGAATTGAAATGAACATACCGAAGTGCCAAATGAGAATACTATGAAAATGCCCTTTTTGTAAAAAAGAAAATATTTCTACAGCTACAGTTAGTTTAACAGTTTAACTATGTCTATTAGAAGTTCTGTTAGTTGTTGATTATTAATGTTGATTTAGTCAATCTATAAGTATAAGAGGTATATGATACATCTCTGTCACATAACATATAAATATATATTACACATAATTACCATGTTGAAAATTTGTAATCGTGTATTATCAATATGTTAAGTTGCAAACAAAAGCATACCTTTATGTTCTGTACAACCTGGGACACTACTGAGAGTCGCCCTATGATTTGTTACATGAGCTTAGGTTTTCTTTAGTTAACGCTAGTCAAAACCACATTTTGGAGGAATTGTGGGGGCACTTCATGTTAAAAAATATCCGAGATAGAGTAATAAAAACAAAATAACTGCAGGCCCTTTTAATTGTGTAAATTCTTTAAACATCTGATTATTCTGGAAAAAAATTACATGTGTACTTATTCCCTAGGCATCTGTGCATTTTACTATAACATATTTACCTGTATATGTGCTTATAAGATTACTAGGCTTATTTTTTCCCCTAGAAAACCTTGATTAACATCCATATGTTAAAGGAAACATTCTTAGAATTTGTTTGAAAAGGTTAGAGTTAACAAGTCCCCCAAAATGCTTTCTTTTAAAGCTAATTTTTGCTTAAATTTTAAAAAGTTATGATGAGTTATAGACAAGGTAGTCTTTCATTAAAAAAAATTAAGAACAAAAGGGTAAAAATTGCTGAAAATGTGAACACCACATTCTTATTCACATCACTTTAATAATTTATTGAGTGCAGGGCCAACAATATGGAATTTTCATGTATGAGTATCATCTGACCTCATATAAAAGTAACACATGAAAAATAAGGGCAGAGATAAATCACAAATACCAGTAATTCATGGCAAGAGTTCTCTCAATTATAATAAAGTGCTATTTATAAAGAAAATAAGTATTTTGGGGTTTAGAAACTAAACAGTTTTATCATTATTTGTAGGAATTATTGAAACTTCAGAATCACGTTACGAAAGCCAAAAGTGGATGACAGGAAAAAATCATTACTGCTTTAACTTCACTTGGGACTAAAAAGTAGGGTAAATCATTGTAAAACCCTATTTTTCTCGTTTATATTCAAGATCACTAGTAAAGAATTTGTGTTTAGCATAAATTGAACAATCTTAAGGCAGTTTCAAAAATATTGTTCAGGACCTCACCTCAGGTGCTTATTCTGAACGTAGGTCTTCAAGTCTCAGGAAGGGATTTCACCTAAATAAGATATGTGAGATTTTATCCCAGTTGTTAGTGTTTTCAGAAATGCTGGTAAGAGAGAGAAAAGGAAAGAAAGAGACAACCCTGGGGCCTAAAGGAAAGGGAATGTTGAAGGACAGAGAAACAAAAGATTTACATTAACACTGATGTTTAAAGTTACTTCCAAAGGGCTTAATTTTAAAAATAATAAGTTCACAAACACATTTGACTGCATCTATTTTATCTCCTAGGAAGAATTTAAAGGAGGGAAAAACCTCAGTGGCTCTCCTTTTATTATTGGTGGTGCCGGAAAGATAAGACTTAGAGACTCCTTGTGGCTCATCTGATTCTGTGAATCTGTAATATAAATATATCATAATAGACTTCCACAGAGATGCTGGATTCCTCTTCCAGCCAGCAAAGAACATTCTTACAAACCCTCAAAAATGTTTTAATACATCATTAAATTTTGCATGTAATAGGTTCCCTGCACGTGTCATAATCCCCAGAACACACTCAGTTTTCGCCCTCCTTTCAGATGGAAACAAAGGTGGGAGGGCGTTTGCCAGGTTATGCTCCCTCTGTTTTAGGAGGTGGGCTGATCCAGGGCTCTCTGACCTTATTATTGTGGTCTTCAACTTAGTCCTCCATCACCCTGCATTTAGTCCTCCCTGGAGGCCATTTTTTCTGCCTTCTTTGTCCCCAAGGAACAAAAGTACATAGCCAAAAGTACAAAGCCATATAAAATGAAAAAGAGAAGTAATAATAATAATGATCTTTTCTTTAAAAAGGGCTGTGACAATTGGTGCAGCAGACATCAGGTTAAATGCTGGGCAGATGCCCGAAAGAGTACCACTGTGCCACTGCCTTCCGCGAGAAGGTCAAGCCCCTTCTACCCTCTCAGGTCTTCCAGGAGATGAATGAAGTGCATTTGGGATGAGGAGCAGGGCTTCCATTTCTTACAGTCACCTTTTCCATGCCATGTAAACTGTGTTTCTCAGTCCTCCCTCACCTCTTTGTTTCAGCATTCTCATGGATGAAAGCATATATTTATAGTACTTATTTCATAGGGATATTGAAATGATTAAATATTCTTATAAGACTTACCACAGCACCTGGCATATAGTGGTCAAATATTGTTTAGCTGTGATGATCATGATGATGATGAAGAGGAGGAGGAGGGATGGAGATGACAATTACATTTGAGGGTAAAATGCTGTTAGAAATGTTCTAGGTCAGCCACTTAATAGAGACTTACAGAAGGAGGAAAGAGTGAGTGAGGTTCATTTAGCAGTGCCTGTCTAGAGACTGACACTGGTGGACAGCCATAGCCTTCCTCTTGTGCCTGTTTTGAGTAGCTGTTAGAGTAAATAGGTAAGGCATGAGTGAGCTCCCTGTACCTCTCACAAGGTTAACTGGAGTCTATTTGTTCCTGGTCTCATTATAAGATTTCTGTGTCTAGTTCATTGCTATGGATTCATTCCTTCTATCTCAGTGAATCTTGACCTCCAGTCATTTCTTTTACATGTCAGTGGGATTTTTTTTTTCAGCTATTGTTGGTTTGGAGATGTTATTATTGAAATGGCTGGCTTAATATTTGAAAACCACATAAAACCATGTCATAATGGAATTAATATATGTAATGAAAAGTAGTTTGAGGATCATGTTTTATAGACTTTGAATGTAGATTATAATGTATTTTTAGATAGTCTCTATTTGGTACTCAGGGCTAGTGGCACTTTAAGGAAGAATCAGTAGTTGAACACATCATGTTGATGAAATTTTGTGGCAAATAAACTGAGTTGGTTTCATTTTCACAGTAATATGTTTGTTCCTCAGGCTATTTAATCTGTTCTGTATTCAAAGGCAAATGAGTTTCTGTTCATAAGGCAAAATGCAGCAGCACTTTTTTTTAATATTGACAGTATTAGTTCTGGTGCTTTTCATTTTCAAAATATATAAAAATAAGAAATGGAAGCTTTTTGCAATAGGTGCATCATCACTAAGACTTAATTTCAAGATTTTTGCCATTTTCTGTCCTCTGATGTTTGTCATCTTGGAAGAAAAGGAAACATCATTTCAAATATTATAAAATATGTTTCTTTTCTGCACATATTAAAGGTCTTTTGTATAAAGTAGTAATGGAATATGCTTGAAGTGATCAAAATTTAATGGCCCATAGAGCATTTGTAAGCCAGAAGCTTTAGGATGAAATGCAAACAGCATTAAATGTCTAAATTTATTTTCTTCCAGACTTTCATCTTGCAGTGATTTTCTGCAAGAATGGTATTAGGGTCTTATTGGAAACAGTTAATAGACACTATAATAGATAATAACTGACTCTGTAATTAGTCATTTTAACACAGAGGGTCTCTTTGAGCCACTGATAAGAATTGAATTGTGTCACTACATCATGTTTTCATTCAGCTGTCACAACCCGGCAATCCATATTCATAGACTCCCAGTGCTAAGCTCATTGCCAATTTAACACAGATGTGAGAGAGAGATGTACAACCTCCTCAGCCTTTTGATCCTTTCTTATTTTTCATTTGAGGAAATGGCAGAGTAGCTTCAGAGTGAGGATAGGAGTGTCTTAGTGACAAAATTATGAGAAGATTAATTTGGTATGTACATAAAATATGTATATATACAGACATATGCACACACAAAGTATATATATATGTATATATGTGTATGTGTATATATATATGCAAAATAACCACTTTTATGGTTAAATATAAATTTCAACCAGAAATTTCTAGATATTTCTGATTTTTTGAGTACTACAATAAAAATACTGCATTAATTTTTATTTTTGTTTCCTCTCAGGAGAAACTTCTACTTTCATATTCCTGAATGAATAGCACTGGTCCTTTTTTTTCTGTAGAAGAGATAGAGATTTCACAATTTTAGTTACATTGGCCATACTATATTCTCAGTTATATTTTATTTTTATGTTACTTTTTGTTGTAACAAGGGCTTCCCAGGTGGCTCAGGGCATAGAGACTCTACCTGCAATGCAAGAGATGCAAGTTTGATCCCTGGGTCAGAATGATCTCCTGGAGTAAGGCATAGCAACATACTGCAATGTCTTTGCTTGGAGAATTCCATAGACAGAGGAGCCTGATGGGCTATAGTCCATAGGGTCAGAAAGAGTCAGACACGACTGAAGCAACTGAGTGCACACCCACGATGGTGTAATAAATGTTTCTGTATGTTGATTTTTAAAAAACTATTTACTTTTTAAAAGTATATATAATTTTTAAAGGTTACTTTCCATTTATAATTATTACAAAGTATAGGCCATATTTCCTGTATTGTTCAATACACTCTTGAGCCTGTCTTACACACAGTGGTTTTTACCTTCCACGCCCTCCATCCCTATAATGTCACTCTCCCATGGTAACCACCAGTTTATTCTCTGTGTCTATAAGTTTGTTTCTTTTATGTTATATTCTCTGGTTTGTTGAAGATTACACATATAAGTGATATCATACAGTATTTATCTTTCTCTGACTTACTTTGCTTAGCATAATGCCCTCTAGGTCCATCCTTGTTGCAAATGGCAACATTTTGTTCTTTTTTATGGTTGAGTAGTATTCCATTGTATATAGCAGTTTCTGTATCCATTCATCTGTCAGTGGGCATTTAGGTTGTCTCCGTGTCCTGGCAATTGTAAATAATGCTCCTGTGAACATTGAGGTGCATATATCTTTTCATATAGGTGTTTATTTTTCTTTCAGATATTGCATGGTTGAATTTTTTTTTTTTTTTTGCTAATCCAATAACAGAAAACATTATTTAAAAGCACGGGACAGAGACTTAAAAAATAAAAATCTAGGCAGAATGTCCAAATAATTTTGAAAGCATATATTATTATCTCCCTTTTTTAAGGAATAGGGTCAATTACCTAACTTTCCATAGTTAAGTTGCGTTATGATGCCATAAGATTAAAGAAATTGCATGGTTGAATTTAACAAACATCTGTTGAATTTAACAAACATCTTCCTCTGGGCCAGGCTCTGTGGAAGTTAGACTGTTTCAAGTATTCCATGTTACTAAACCCCTCTCACTGGGGTCAGTGAGAGGAGAGAAGAGCTTTCCCTAGGAGGTCAGAAGAGCCTTCATGAGAGAGAGATCATTTGAACCTGTCCCTGACGAATGGATAGAACTTCAGCAAAAGGAAACCAGGAAAGTAACTCTTGGTGAAGGTACCCTTTAAAGAAAGGCACGAAAACAGGTTAGTTAAGAACATGTCCTAGTTGGAAGTGGATCAAAGGATATTTGCAGCTAAAATGGCGAAAATTGACTGTAGAGACTGGTTATGGCTACAACATGAAGGACTTTGAAATCACACTAAATATAAGATTTTAATCTGTGGATGATAGGGAGCTAGAGATGTTTGTTAAACAAGGGAATTATGTGATCTGCTTTCTGATTATAGGTAATAATATACTTGCTTTATTTTTTCCCTAAAATGTACTGGTAACTTCAAAATTCTACTTGCAGTCTATATTATTTATATGGCTTTTTTTCCTCTATAGTTAAAGTGGCTAGTTTTCCATACAACGGTTTTTAATGAAAATATTAAAAGATAAAAAAAGTCGACTCCAAGGTAAAAAGTCTTCTGGAAAAGAATTTTATAAACTTACCATGAACATTTGTAAAACCATGAAGATAAGTAGATCATAGTGTTACTGTTAGTTGCTCAGTCGTGTCCAACTCTTTGCGACCCCAGGGACTGCAGCCCACCAGGGTCCTCTGTCCATGAGATTTTCCAGGCAAGGATACTGGAGTGGGTTGCCATTTCCTTCTCCAAAGTAGATCATAGTTCAGTTCAGTTCAGTTCAGTTCAATCGCTCAGTCGTGTCCAACTCTTTGTGACCCCATGAATCACAGCACGCCAGGCCTCCCTGTCCATCACCATCTCCCGGAGTTCACTCAGACTCGCGTCCATCGAGTCAGTGATGCCATCCAGCCATCTCATCCTCGGTCATAAGGCAGACTGAATTATTTAAATGTGTTTACCTATGTAAGCCATTAAGTTATTATCAGATGATTTTTATATAAACCAGTGACCCTTCAGTATCTGGAGAAAGAGAGTCCAAGGCAGAGAGGAAAGAGCTAGTACAAACGCTTGATATATGTGATTACAGCAAGGAGGCTAGCACACCTGGAGTGGGGTGAGCCAGGAGGAGAGCAGAAGGTGATGAGAACAGAGAGGGAACAGTGACAGATCGCATAGGACCTTGTAGGCCACTATAAAGACATTGACTGAGAGCACTGGAGAGTTCTAAGCCCTGGAGTGATGTGACTGGATGTCTTAAAAGAATTCCTCTGACTCTTATACTGGGAAGATATTACAGAGAAGGATAGAACCAGGAAGACCAGATTAATGTCTAATGCAACAATGGGAGAGATGATGATAGCTCAGAACAATGTGGTAAGTGGTCAGATTCTGGATATGATCTGAAGGCAGAACCAACATGATTTACTGATGGACTGCATTCAGAGTATGGGAGAAGGTGGTTCCAAAATTAACTTAGAGAGTTTTGGCCTAAGCAGCAGGAACAATGGTGTTGCCATCAGCAGAGTTGAGAAAGGCTGCAGGAGAAGAAGTTTTGGGGGGTGGGGTGGGTTTTCGGTTTTGGTCCTGTTGAAGTTGAGATGTCTCACAGACCTCTGAGTTGGAGTAGTGAGTAGAAGTGTTAAGCAGTATGTGTGTGTGTGCATATGTATACAGAGAGGGAATGTATAAAGAGGTTTGGACTGGAGATAGAAATTTGAGAGTAGTCAGCTTATGGATGGTATGCAAAGCCAAGAGTCTCTAAGAGTAGTGTTTTTCTTATGATTTTTTTTTCTAAGTCATTTAATGTTTAGAAATGATGTCTTGCATATTTAGCAAGGAAGGGGGCAGCAGAGGATGAGATGGTTAGGAACCATCACTGACTCAATGGACATAAACTTGAGCAAATTCCAGGAGATAGTGGAGGAGAGGGGAGCCTGGCATGCTGCAATCTGTGAGGTCATAAGGAGTTAGGCATGCCTTAACTGAACAAGAACAACTCACATATTTAAGCCCACCTATGCATGACATTACCAAATAATAGATGTTTACATCACTACTAGAAGTAGAATCAAGTAGAGATAAAAGCTTAGTCAGTCTGAGTATAGCAAATTAATGATCCTAGAAATTAAGTACAGTTCTCTTAGTCATGGACTGTTTTCACTAGACCTGGCTGCTTCAGCACCCAAGAATCTAAGTAAAGAAAAGGACTGATCTGACGTAGGCTTCTTGTGTGGTGTGTGGAAAAATTAAGATCTGAATTTGCTTCATCCTCAGGTCTGAAGAGGCACTGGGTGGTGGTTAAGAGGGGAGGTCTGGCAAGGATTAACGATCTGGATGGATATCTAAGGGGCAGAATAGACTGTGGCCATACTCAGTAATCACATGAGTCACAGACCACCTAGACAGCTTCCTCGATGCATGTCTCTAAGGGACTGAAACTTCCCTAGATATATACAAGCCATCAATGAACTGAATTTATCAATTGTCACAGCAGGCATGGCAGGGCTTATGTTTTGCCGGGAGGAACATAGCTGTTTGAGGCCAGAAATGAATAATTGAGAGCAGTAGAAGAAAGATTGAGAGATGCCATGCATCGTTCTTTTCTGTCTTAGCCACTTCTCTGAGAGTGTTTAGCTTCTGTTCTAAGTTAGCATGAACAGATGCTTGAAGAATATCTTTTGGAAAGGAAGATAAAGTAATAACAAGCTGGGGATGTTATTTATCTTGGGCCCACTTGCAGTCACAGTTCAGATTTGAGTGAACTGTGGTCGCAAATAAAGTAGTGGGTGGGAAGGGTACATGGAGGACCCTTGCAGGCAGCAGGACTCAGATGCAGGCAGTCCAGTGATTAGGCACACCCAGGGATCTAGTGAGGGAGATGCCAGGACATCTGTACAGGAGCCCAGCTCTCAGGAAGGGAAGAGCAAAGCAGGGCTTTCAGGTCTACAAAAGGGCAGGGAAAAGTAACTCACTTTTATTGATTTATTACTATATGCATGATAGTGTGTTAGGGATCTGGATACATTGATAGGTAATAAACATTTGCCTTTACTTTTTACATAAACCTGATAGTATTATCATTCCTTTTTGTATATGGATACCTATGACTTTGAGCAAACTCTGGGAGATAGTGAAGGACAGGGAAGCCTGGTGCGCTGCAGTCCCTGGAGTTGCAAAGAGTCAGACATGACTTAGTGACTGAACAGCAACAGTCAATGACTCACCCCAGGAGCACACATGGGACAAGGTAGAGACAGGGTAAGACTCAAATTTAGTTTTGCCTCAATCTCCAAACCATAAGCCCTTACATTTTTCAGAATCTTGGGAATAGGAACCAGACTAAAGCATAAGGAAATGGAGAGAAATCCGCAGTGGCTGTGCTTGTGCACTAACACCAGATAGGTGCCATCTTGCTGGACTGGAGTGGAGTGGGTGAGAGGCAGTAGGTAAAAGCAGGGTCCTGTGAATCCACACTGAGGCTCCACGGGCTGTGAAGGATGACCTGAGACAACAGCAGTTGAGTCCTGTGGTTAGTATAGGCAACTCAACAGGAAGTGACTTAATTCTAAAACTCCTAGATGGGAGGGGGACGTTTAAGAACTTTTTATCTCACCAAACTGAAGGATGAAGGCATCAGTAGAACCAGCTGTGGGAATCTGGGGTAAGCAAAACAGATGGCTGACAACTAAGCTGTGATTCTATAAATGAGGAAATTTAGACTCTGAGAGGCAGAGTGGTTTTGCTGAAGAACAGGTAGCAGCATATGAGGGCCCAGGACTCAGATCTCATCCGTTATCTGGCCTAGGTTTTAACCAACATGCCATGGGGGATACCTCCTGGCTGCCTTTGGCCTTCTTCCTTTCTAGTCAACACTGATATTGACTCCTATAGCTTTCATCTTGCTTTTGAAATACTCCTAATGCATGTGAATAATGTGGGAAAGAGGTTACTGAACAAAAGTTTGGCCACAGCCAGTTTGCAACTGTGGGATCCAGTTGGGCAGGGGGGTGGGGGCAGAGAGGCAGAGAAAAAAATGGGAGAGAAGCCAGATAAACAGCATCAAATGATAGCATAGATGTTATCAGATGGTCCTGGGCAAGGTTCCTCATTGCTCCATGCCACAGATTCCTCACTTGTATCCTGGGAATAGTAACAGTACCCCCTCTACAGAGATGTTTTGATAATGAAATGAGATAATGCATGTAAACTATTTATCTCAGTGCCCTGCTGAATGGTTTTCATGTGGTTTACATGCCAGCACTCAAATCTGACTAAAGAATGTGGCGACGATTTACTTCAACATCTAGTGCCATTTTGGGGGTAGTGTGTTGTCAGGCTCTTCTGTTGATACGTGTGTTTTATGATATGGACGTTTCAAACCATTTTGCTCTATTCACTGGATTTCCTGGAGTTTAATTTAAACATTCTCATCACAGTTAATGTGACTCTGGTCATTCTCCTTACTGTCAGGAAGCATGATTTCAGTCTTACACTGTGTACTGCCATGATAATAATACCTTCTCTTGGCTGCTTCCTACAAATGACTTCATCTTGGTATAATAAAGGCAATGCAGGAGAAAAAATTATTTTCAAGGAGGAAATTATGACCAACTTTTAGGGTGGTGAGCAAGATATAATTTTAAGAAGCCAAACCTAAGTAGGGTACAGATACAGTTAATTTAACCCTTTTTTCCTCAGGAACATCCTGATTTTCTGGTTATGAAACCATCTGGACTCCTCTTGTAGACTTTGTTCTAAAACTTGAGGCATGCAGTGGTCTTTTTTTCTTGTTCTCAAAAGGAAAAGGGCTGACTGTCTTCATGCAAATAAGCCTGCTTTTGTTAAAGACTTCATCTATGAAACACAGACTAACAATAAGAAGTGCAGCACAATTTACTGTTCTGCTTTCAGCTGATGTAAGATTGTTTCCCACAGTATGGAATATTTTAAAAAATAAGAGTGTTTCATCACAATGCCAAAACTCCAGCAGTGCCTGTGACTGCCGTCAGGGGTGGTGGTGAAGGTGGGAAACCGACTATTCAGTACCACATTATTTTCTGATGAGTTTGCACATAGCTAGGGAAAGTGTAAATGAATGCAGAAAGGTGAGGCTGATGCGCTAAATTTAGGACCAGCGATTACAGACATTGGAGTTCTGAGTTTCTTTTTGTTCCTATGTAATTTCTGATATTAAGGAAATACTAAGTAGGGATAGTATAAAAATAATTTGTTAATAATGAGTAGAGACTGTTTTGACAGTGTCTAACACTTCAGAAATGTATCTCATTATTCTGACTGTATTAATTGAGGTTTCTTTTTTCCTCTGTGTTTCAGTGACAATTTCGACAAGCACCTTCTTTGACGGCTTGCTGGTGACTGGACTGTACACGTCTACCAGTGTTCAGGCTTCACAGAGCATTGGAGGGTCTAATGCATTTGGGTTTGGTAAGCTATATTTTATACAGTTATAGGTCTTATTTTTGAAATATCTAAAAGTATTTGACATTTATTATTTCAGAGAAAATAATCTGAAGTGATTTTTGTATGTTTGCTTAAAGTTAAGTGAGTTGAAGTAAGTCATAAATATGCAATCAACCATGAGTTTGGTGTGATGGCCATTCTATTCCTCTCTCTGTGTACTGCTGCTATTATACTTTGTCCTGTGGGATTTGAGTGGATTCCTCTGTTCTGTCATTTAGGTTGATGGAATTGGAATTAATTCTGATGCCCATGCATTTATTCAGTAACGTGTTTTTTTTTTATAAACAGTTCTTAAAATCTTGGAGTAGGTGAAAAGTGTCATATTGTTTGGCGAGTAAGCATCATACACAGTGAAAGATAGCAATAATTGTTGAAATCATTGCATTCTCTGAGTATTCATAAAATAATGTGATTTAATATTTAAAATACTTACATGGAGTCTTTGTCCTTAACCCAGAGACCTGGAAGTTTACTTAAGTGGAGTCAGAAGGCTATGTGATGGTCACTGATCACAGAGGGTTCTAGATTTGGAAATCTGTAGTTTACCCATAACTTGATTAACATGCCAATCTGGAATTCAGTAGACCCTTTACAGCATCAAAAATGCAAATTTACTGTATCAATTTATGTAAGACATGAAGTCTTCGATCCTACTCTGAGATTAGAAAACTGTATGAGATTTCCTCCATTAATGTGAGAAAGAATTTCTTTATTGAAGGCAGCCATGTGTTCAATGTTTTATTTTTCCTAGGGTATTTATTAAATAAATAAATTTTACCTATTTTTGATATATGAAGGAGCATCCCTTCTATGGTGAGTCCCAGCAGAGCTCTGCCCAGATGCATTACTGCTTGATGTCAGAGTAATAATGTTGAGACTTCAGTGGTACCCTGCTGACCTAAGATGAGGTTCACAGCCTCAGGGTAAAAAAACCATTTAATCTAGGGTAAAGAAGTCATTTAATCATCTTGTTAAAATTATCTGACATTGAGAATTTGCCCTATTTTTAAACCCAGATAAGCTTTTATAATCTGTTGGTTACAACTTTTAGGGTCTAATCCTTCAGAAAAAATAAAATTCTCTTAAGTCTAAAAATTCCACTTTTTTATTCCCACCCTTACTGTGCTCTGTAGAAGTGAGAGGTCAGTTATAATCATATATATATATAATACGTGTACCTAAATATATGCTATACTATGTGTTATGTAGGATTTTCAAGTAGGGTCACCAGATTGAACAAATAAAAATGTACAGGATACTGGCTAAATTTAAATTTTAGGTAAAAAACAGTTTTAGGATAAATATGCCGTATTTGGGATAAGATGTCCTGGGTTCTGCCTTCCCCAGTTGAATCAGAACCTCTGAGAACAGGGCTTGGCTTTGGCTCCCAGGTGATTTTACTGTTTATCCAGGGTTGAGAACCACTGTACTGGATCAGTCCAGGGTCCACACCTTCAGCTTGTAACTAGAGAGTTCCTGGCCTTAATCCAGACTCAGTGAATTAGATACTGTGGGCGGTGAGACAGTGTTCAGTTTTTTAATAAGCACTTGAGGTGATTTTGATACCTACTAAATTTTGAGAACCACTCATCTACATTAATTAAATGGGAGAGACATTATTTAAATGACCATATAAATATGTAATAGTAAATCTTGTTAGGGGCTAGCTAGGAAATGTACTGAGTGCTGGGAAAGGGTGTGACAGAGAAATGAAATCTAAACTGGAGTAAAATGGTATATAGTTAGGAAAAGCTTTCCTGGGGAAGTCATACTGAGCTGAGATGTGAAGAATGAGAGGGAGTTAGCTCCCTGTGGAAGGTGGGGCACAGCACGCCTGAAGGAGAGAACAATAGATGCAAAGGCCTCAGGGTGGAAAGAGGCTGGCTGTGTTCTAGGAATGAAAAGAAAACCTTGGAGTGACTGACCTGGAACCAAGAGGGAAAGAGATAAGGCTGGATAGGAGACCAGGGCCAGAGCATTCAGGAGCAGAGAATGCTTTGAGGGTCTCAGCTGAGGAGTGACTAAAGGGATCACTCTGTTGTCAGCATGGAGAACAAACTGTCAGGTCCAGGAGTGGATGCAAAGAGACTGTTCAGTGGTTAAAGGTCTGATGTGACAGGGCAGGGAAAGAGTCCAGGTGCACACTGATATCAGCCAAGCCTGGACCAAAAGGAGCATATGTGGGGGATGTGGGTGGGGTAAGAGTGTGCACCGTGCAGTCAGGCAGACCTGCTCACAGATCCAAACCCCAGCCTTCATTAGTCATGTGCCTCGGCCTCGTTGCTTACTAAGCTTAATTTCCTCATCTATGAAATGCTGATGACAATGGCACCTGCTTCATAAGGTGTTGAGCAGTTGGCAAGGATGAAAGGAGGTGATAAAGCCCTCACCACATAGAAAATATTTAGTAAAACTTGTTGTTCAGTCACTCAGTTGTGTCCAACTTTTTGCAACCCTATGGACTGCAGCATGCCAGGCTTCCCTGTCAGTTATAAATCTTGATACCTGAAGCGGCTGCTGTTCTCAGTCCAGGACTTTTATGTACTTCCTTTGGCTAGACCAGGGTGGGGTGGGGAAGAAGCATACACACAGAGAAACAGTTCTCACGTGGAATTAATTTGAGGATTATAGCTCCAGATGATTTGAGAGAACTTTGCTGAATGAAGTAACCATCATTTGCCAAGATGGAGGCTTGAAATGAGAAGGGTCATTAAGTATCATTTATAAGTATATTGTAAACATATACTGAAAGAATATATACAAGGCATGTATCATATGCCTCAGATTTTAGCTAGTAAGCCAAAGGAAAAACTAAGAATTGAAAATTGTTAGAAATGATTTAAAGATACCTTGGCCTTAAGATATTTTCCATGGTGACTTTGAAAGCTTGTAAAAAGGCAGTTACTCTTGAATTAGAATGTATTTTGGTTTGGCTAAGTGGCACGTAGTCTTCCTATGACCTCCAGCCCTAAGATATAGAGGCTGAAGAGACTTCTGAACTTGAAGTCTATTGATGCTAGTTTGACCATAATCAAATACTCAGGTCTCCCACTGGTCACTTGGTGTTTTTATAGGACATGATTTTTATGTGGATGGATAGGTAATTGAGATCTTTTTTTAAGTTCCAGTAATATCCAAATAATTTTTTGTGTGTTTATGTGATAGTGGTAAGTTACCTTAAAAACAAAATTTAATAAAATAACTTGAAAATTATTAAGCAGTTAATCTTTATAAATAATATAATAGAAAACAAGATTAAAAGTCTTTTTAGATAAACAATCATTTTGGAAACAAAAGCACATTAAATTTTTGGTACTTAAGTGTGATATAGTGTTTATAATTTAAATAGAATGGAAAAGATTTGAGTAGGGTACAGATAAAATAAAAGAACAGTCTTATAAAGGGAAAATGTAACAGAATTGCTGCTTTTTTAATAGTTTTGTAGCTATAGGAATCAGACTGAAATAATGTGGCAGTCTTTGATCTAGAACAAAAGAATTACTGAATACATAATCTATCATTAGGCTCTGACTTAAGGTGGCTCAGTCAGTAAAGAAACCACCTGCAGTGCAAGAGACGCAGGTTTGATCCCTAGGTTGGGAAGATCTCCTGGAGAAGGGAATGGCAACCCACTGCAGTATTCTTGCCTGGAGAATTCCATGGACAGTGACTGACACTTTTAACTGATGAAATTTTAAGCAGTTATGAGTTATTTGCATTTTCCCAATATATTGTGGAATTAGTGTGTGATAAGCTTAGCTGGTAAAGAACCGCCTGCCAATACATGACTGAGTGACTGAGCACATATGCACATAAGTGGGGAAAAAAGTCCAGAAGTACTTTTCTAGGCCCAGCTACATGTTTTACTTTGCCTTGCTTATCACAGCTAGTTAAATGCGTGTGTATGCATGTGTGTGCTCAACTCTTTGTGTCCAACTCTTTGTGACCTCCATGGATTACAGCCCACCAGGCTCCTCTGTCCATGGGATTTTTCAGGCAGGGATGCTGGAGTGGGTTGTCATTTCCTTCTCCAGGGGATCTTCCTGATCCAGGGATCGAGCCTGTATTAGTAGGTGGACTCTTAACCACTGAGCCACCTGAGAAGCCGTTTTTTCCGCTTATAGTTAATTTTAGTTGTACTGATTACACTAAAGTTATAGTCACTCTCTTTTGAATATAATATGTGTGTATGACCAGCCAAAATAAGGCCATAATTACTCTTAAGATATTGTTGTATAAATGTAATCCCTCTAGCATAACTACATATGCTTCCGTGTAAAACCAGACTTCTTTAAAATGTATGTCTCACTGACCAAAAATAGACAAATGCCTAATGGCCAGAAATGCATGAAAACAATAGCTACACAAAAGCTGACTGTATGCCAGTAACGCATGATTTGAAATACCTCATTTTGCTTGTCAATATAAGAAAACATGCTGCCCTAGGGAGGACTGATGTTTAATTATGGATATCTCTTTGTGTATCCCAGAAAAAAATGCTTCCCTCTTGTCTTTGGCACTGAATTCCAGCTCAATCATGTAAATCTTCAAGGCTCATTGTGGTTGCTCAATGAAAGGCTATTTGAATATCCTTTCATACAAAATTGTTCCTTGTCCAGACACTGAAATTCATTTTACTCAATACTTAGTATTCTGGCTCTAAAAGCATATTGCTTAGTTTTTGGTGTTCTGGCTTTCTAAAACCTGAGAATCAGGTTTGCAGTTCTGATGAGTAGCAGCCACACTTCAAATTGTTAGACCCTGCATAAATTAAACTTTTGTTAGACCCTGCATAAATTGCTTTGTAATTCCTAGATAATTTTGCTCAGCTAATACATCAGCCATCTTAGCAGTTTTTCACTTAAGCTTTTATAATTTCCTATGCTTTTAATTTATTTTTCAGTAAGACCCATTCTAGAATGACAAGATTTGATGAAATATAAGTTTGGGGAGAAAATGTAGTGCTCAGATCCAATATGTGTTCTTGGATTCAGTCAATCATATCATGTTCTAATAGAGATTAAGCAAGTACCGTAAAAATTTAATATTTTCAGTATTATCTTTAAAGCATGGCATTAGAACTTTAGAACTTAATGATTTTATTCCCAGAGTGATATGGCACTCTAGGTGAATAGGGATAGATCTACAAAACAAAGTAAATATTTTAAGACTTCAAGTTTTAGTAAATTTTACATTAGTCACCACTTAATAAAAATGTGTACTTTACCAGTAGATTGTAGATCGTGTCTTTCATTTCCAGAACACAAGTTTTTGTTACTGCTTTGTTTCATTGTCAGTAAGAATAAAAATATAAGGTCTATTTGAGCTAATTTTTGATTATCCTTCCCATCAAAACTAAGTAGAACTTTTTGCAGATTTGTAATTATCACCAAGACCTCTGCATCCCTGAACATTAGCTACAGTTCAGTTTTGGATATCATATCTCTGTGAGTTTGAGACACACACATGTTATGAATACATGCAAATATTTAGGCTGTAGTATCTGTAAAGAAGGGGCAGCCACTAACAACTTCATTAAGTAGTGTCATATATTGTGATATTTGTTTACTAGCTGCAGTCAAGTTTAACTACTCAGATGATCTTGTTAAATTTATTTTTTCTGTCCTTTACAGAGAAATATTTTGTAACATACTTAAGAAATCTTAAACACATTGAGGGACTGGAAGCATGACCTTTTTGGGGAATGATAAATGAGCTATAATATAATTGACAAGAAGACTTTAGTTTAATTAAACAAATTACTGTAGTCTTGGTGGCTCAGTCCGTAAAGAATCCACCTGCAATGCAGAGACATGGGTTTGATCCCTGGGTTGGGAAGATCTCCCAGAGAAGGAAATGGAGACCCACTCCAGTATTCTTGCCTCTGGGAAATCCCAGGGACAGAGGAGCCTTGTGGGTTATAATCCATGGGGTCACAAGAGCCATATGTGACTTAACAACTAAACCACCACCACCACCACCACTGTAGTAAGTGGTACAAGGAACATAGTTGACAAGAGATGAAGTTGTCATTCATCTTTCCTCTTTATGGGATATTAGCCTAAGTTTGTTCTTTATTTTTCGCATTAGGGTATGCCAGCATTACCTTCATTAAGAAATACTATTATATGATTCACATTTGACATATGACAAAGAATTTAGGGTTATTTCCCAATTCATAAATCACTACAGAAAATCACTTACAAGAGTAATGGGCATGATGAATATAACTGTTGAATTAATCAGTTGACAGATTGCTAGAGAAAATGTTGAGGAGCATGAGGTTTGGGTCAAGGGGAAGAGTTAGTGGAGAAAAGCAGCTCAGTGCAGGGGTCATGATGTGACCTCTGGAGTTAGGCAGCTCTGGCTCCATGCCTGGCTCTGCTTCTTGTTGCCCTGGACCAGTCCTTTCCTCCCCTGAGCTTCAGTGTCTGCATTTGTAAAACGAGGTTGATAGGAAAGGCCAGTTTACAAAGTTGTTGGGTGTGTTAAGTGAGATTTTCCATTCAACTGCCATGTATTGTATATATGCTCAAAATAGGTATTTTTAAAAAAATAATCAGAAATTCTTTCTTTGAAATAGAAAACAGAATGAGAAGACAGTTCAAGTGGTAGAAGATTGAAAGAGGGAGGTTGACTTTAATTTGAAGTGGGAATGAACCCAATTTCTTACCCATAGAACTTAGATCTGAGATGTACCTTGGGTGGAGCCTGCCTCAGCTCCTGCCCTCATGTAGGAAGGGCAAGTGGTGGCTATGAATGAGAGATTGTGTGTATGAAGACTAAAACCAGATGTTCTGACGTCATACCCAGTCTCAGATACTTTTTAAAAAATGTAATTCACATACTATAAATTTACCATTTGACATTTACTTTTCAATGATTTCTAGTATATTCACAAGGTTGTGCAACTAACACCTATATCTGATGGCAGAATATTTCATCAGCTGCAAGAGAAATCCTACCCCCATTAGCACTCACTCACCATTCTTTCCTCTCCTCTGTCCCTGACAGCCACTAATCTCCTTTCTGTCTCTCTGTTGTTGTTTGTTGTTATTCAGTTGCTAAATTGTGTCTGATTCTTTGTGAACCTGTGGATTGCAGCACGCCAGCGTTCCCTCTCCATCACGACCTCCCCAAGTATGCTCAAACTTGTGTCCATTCAGTCACTGATACCATCCAACCATTGCATCCTCTGTCACCCCGTTCTCCTCTTGCCCTCAGGCGTTCCCAGCATTAGAGTCTTTTCCAGTGAGTCAGCTCTTTGCATCAGGTGGCCAAAGGATTGGAGCTTCAGCTACAGCATTAGTCCTTCTAATGAATATTCAGAGTTGATTTCCTTTAGGATGGACTGGTTTGATCTCCTTGCTGTCCAAAGGACTCTCAAGAGTCTTCTCCAGCACCACAATTCAAAAGTATCAATTCTTCAGTGCTCAGCCTTCTGTCCCTGTAGACATGCCTATTTTAAACGTTTCAAGTATGATATATGGCTTTGTATCTGGCTTCTTTAACTTAGCTTGATATTTTCAAGGTTCATTTATGTTGTAGCATGTATCTTCATTCCTTTTTGTAAGTCATAATTCTATTGTATGGATATACTACATTTTTATAGTGATATACCACAATTGGTTGTTTGCAGATTCTTGAAAGGAGTTAGGGCTGTGCAAATTGGAAATGTTTAAGGAGGAAATAAGGCAAAAGACCACCAAATTCCTTAAGTAATTCATCAACAGCTGTAAAAGCTCTGAAGATACACATGCACTTAGCTTTCTCTATGGTTCAGACCTGAAAATGGTTGGAAATCAAGATGAATGACTCCTTTGCCTTTCTTCATGCCATTCTAGGGAGATAGATTACTATGGCATTGTTTTTACCCTGTCACTTTGGCCTCAGATTAAACCATGGGGTACACAAGCCAACCTGTTGCTGCTGTTGTTGTTGTTTGGTTGCTAAGTTGTGTCTGACTGTTTGTGACTTCATAGACTACAGCATGCTAGGCTTTCCTGTCCTTCACTATCTCCTGGAATTTGCTGAATTCATGTCTATTGAATCAGTGATGCTATCTAACCATCTCATCCTCTGCCACCCCCTTCTCCTTTGTTCTCAATCTTTCCCGGCATCACAGTCTTTTCCAATGAATCGGCTTTTTGCACTAAGTGGCCAAAGTATTGGAGCTTCAGCTTCAGTATCAGTCCTTCCAGTGAATATTCAGGACTGATTTTCTTTAGGATTGACTGGTTTGATCTCCTTGCAATCTGAGGGATTCTCAATAGTCTTCTCCAGCACCACAATTTGAAAGCATCAGTTCTTTGGTGCTCAATCTTCTTTATGGTCCAGCTCTCACATCTGTACATGACTACTGAAAAAAAAAAAACATATCTTTGGCTATATGGACCTTTGTCAGCAAAGTGATGTCTCTACTTTTTAATGTGCTCTCTAGGTTTGTTGTAGCTTTCCTTCCAAGGAGCAAGTGTCTTTTAATTTCATGGTTGCAGTCACCATCTGCAGTGATTTTGGAGCCCAAGAAAATAAAATCAGTCATTGCTTCCCCACTTCTATTTGCCATGAAGTGATGGGATCAGACGCCATGATCTTAGTTTTTTTAATGTTGAGTTTCATGCCAGCTTTTCCATTCTCCTCTTTTACTGTCATCAAGAGGCTCTTTAGCTCCTTTTACTTTCTGCCATTTGTATGGTATCATCTGTGTATCTGAGGTTGATATTTCTCCTGGCAGTCTTGATTCCAGCTTGTACTTCATCCAGCCTGGCATTTCGCATGATGTACTCTGCATATAAGTTAAATAAGCAAGGTGACAATATACAGCCTTGTGGTGCTCCTTTCCCAATTTTAAAGCCAAGCTGAGTCAATCAAATTTACTAGTATAGGAATTTAGAATTAAGAATCATCAATCACAGTCCAACTCTTCACGAGCTCAGTCAAGGCAGATATAAACTTTTGGGAGCTCTGAGCAGCTGTTTTCCATAGTAGCTCAGAGGAAGATCATGCAGAAATAGGAGACGGAGAGAGACGGAATGCTGCCTGAGGTGTCAGAGCTTTCCAAGCTCTTATTTTAGGCTTTCTTCCCATCAGGCTCAGATATTCTTGGGCTCTAACAAACAATTAAAAATAGCTAACATCTATTAAACACTAGCTGTGTGCCAGATGGGTTGCAGGTATTAACTCTTTTGATCTGAACAAAAATCCTACTATAGTTATTCTCATTTTGTTGATAGAGAAGCAAAGGTACAGAGACAGCAGGTAACCTGCCCAGGGTGACACATAAGGAGTTGCAAAGCCATAATCTAAACCTGGCTCTGTAGCCACTCGTTAAACTCCACTTAACAGCCTGAGCCAGCTTGAATTGGTTTTTATTACAGCCAAAATAAACTTCACTTTGAAAAAGCCCTTCTCTGCTGAGCCCCATCTGTCCCTAATTCTTGTTTCTTCCCAGCCTCCTTCTATTCCTTTCCAGTCACCTACTCCCTCTACATTTACACATACATATCTATGCACCAATCATGGCAGCCCACACACTGTTCCAAAATCCTAGCTACTTTCGACCTTGTTTATAGTGCTTGGAATTCCTTCTGGCTCTGTCCACTGGGCAGACATCCTGCCATTTTTTAAGGCCTCTGTCCTGACTCACCTCCTCTACTGAGCCCATGTGACCCCTCCTCTCTGTTCCTCTGTGATCCCTGCCTTCATAGACCTCTTTGCTCCTTCCTCAGTCTCCACCCTCTGACCTTCACCAGATATCTCTAACAATCTGCTGAATTTACTTGTTTAAAAACTTTTGTATCTCTTTGAGGATGAGAGATGGTCTAGTCAGCCTCAATCTCATGGCACATAACCAGCGCTCAAAAAATATTTATTGAATGAATAACAAAAATCTTTGAATCTTTATAAGGTATTTTACTAGCATTGACATTAGTAAAATGCATGTATTAATATGTGCAGAAGTGGACAGGTATGGACAAGAGAGAGAAAGTATTATTGTCTTTAAGTTTGAGGATATTTCCAAATCTACATATGTATTTATATCTCTACACATCTGTACAAACACTTGAGACTGTAGGAACAGATGTATAGTTTATTGTCAGAGATCCTGGAAAATTTATTATCTTGCCCATCACTTTGTTCCTTTCTCTCCTGGAGGTAGCAGACACCAGTGCCTTCAGATAGGAGAGTGATTGATTAAGGGCCTTCTGTAGAATCAAGAGAGTAGAAACATTGTCAAGAGATTGTCCAGTTCATCTTCATATCATAGGGGCAAGTCACTGTAATGATACATGTAATGATCATTGTAATGACACATGTATGTATCAATGTAATGGTACATGTAATAATACATGTAATGATCATACAATGTAATGAAACAATGTATGTCTTATTTTATTCCTTAGATCTTTCAGAAAATAATGACAAAAAAATGGTGACTCTAATTTTTTGGGAACATAGTTGAAGAGAATAGACTTCATTAAAGTCTAGTCAAGTGAGGTGATTAAAGGTTTTCTGGTATATATGTGTAACACTTTGTATAACTTCAAAAGTTTTTAATATAATTTTTTATATAATTGAAAATGGTATGTATTTGTTTAAAAGTAGTTCTTTCCTTTAGACAAAGAGCAAATAAATGACAAAAAACAAACCAAATAAAAAAACTAAAAAATCCCTACACTTGACCTATGATTCATCCATTTCATAGCTCTTTAATTATTTAACTTGTCTGTCTTCTCTGGATGCATATTCTAGATAGATAAATTCAGCCCTGGTAAGATATGTGCCCAGAAATCACTGTAGGTACTTTTAAAATTTATCCCTAAGGAAGAGTTCTTTTAAGCTCCGTTCTCTTCCTTATTCTTACTCAAATCCATGTGCTCAGGAACACAGTAAATTGGCTGCTCACAAATAAAAACATTGGTAAAGTCATATTTTTAGAGCAGATTCTAGTAAAAGTTGCCACTGTGCTGTATAAGTTATGAATTTTGAAATTGTTTCGTTATAATTTTGTCTGTTAGTGTTTAAAAATTATTGGCAAAGAGACTCCTCTGTCTTGGCAAATATAACCTTATTTCTCTCATTAAAGAAAATATTTGCCCCAAAGACTGAAAGCCAAACAACAAGGACAGAGCAGTAGGTCATTATGTGGGGGTGCTTTCTCATGGCTAAGTTTTTAACAAAAATTCTGGAAGATAAATGAGGTCTTATTGCTCTGTAAAATTGTTTCTGTAAATGAGGTCTTACTGCTCACTGGATAAAAACAGAATCAGAAATACTTTTCTCTCTTTTTCTTAAATAATAATTTTTAAAGCCACTTTGTAATAGTATGTCTTTGCTAATAAGAGAAAACTGTTTTTCTTTGAGAGTGAGGCTTTTCACAGCCTGTCAGTCTGTCCACTTTAACCAGAGACAAGATCGAGCACATGCTTAAGGGAATAAACTTCAGAACAGCTGGTCTAGTGGTTATTTAGCTTCTAGTGTAGTTTCCTCTTCAGGTTCTCCAGTCCTTTTTTAAGGTATCCAAGTAATGATAAATGAGGTTATGTTTCACGTTCACAGTAGTTGATTTTTAAATACTCTTGGATAAGGTTGACCTTTTCCTAGCAGCTAAATTTAGGAATAATTTAAAATAACTTTATAATATTATTACTTCCTGAAAATCATTCTGATGACTGTCTTTGAAGTATTTTTAAAAAGTGAAAGTAAATTCTTGGCATTGCTTGGGAAATAGTTCTGAATGCAACATGTGAATTTGAAAATAGGTGTAGGAGTCCAATAAAGGCATTTCACAAAATGCCAGTTCTGTTTTCACTCTTGTCTTCTGTTCTGTGGTTTATATTCAACCCTCTGATGCTGAGTTTTGCATGTGGCTTAATAGATGTGTAGGCTGCTCTCTGAAGCAAGCATACAACTAAATTACTGTTTTCAGGACTCTGAATGTCTGAATGGAAGATACTTGATAGTGTGGGAGTTGCCAGTTTTGAAAAACAGAATAGCAAAAATTGTTAATATTTTGGTAAAAGTCCAGAGTGCGCTCCCCTCCTGCTCTTCTTTCTATGTGTTTTCATACATCAGAACCATGTTGTTGTCATTATCTAGTTAATTATGTTATTTCTGGTTCTCTTTCAGGAAGTTCCTCTCCTGGTGAACTCTAGTAAATAGCAAGTTAAAAGTAAAATAAATGGTGCTATCAGACATCAGGCTCTGGAAAGATGTTTTGTTTATCCTTAATTATTCTTTGTTTAAAATAATTATTTGCATTAGGAGAAGATTCTTTTTAACCTGACATTTAACCTCAAATGATCCAACAGCATTTCTAACAATAATAATAAAAATGGAGAAAAATCTGTTATTAATAAAAGAATTCAATTGGGATTTGGCTTTCTGCTTCTACAGAATGGGACAAATGACCAGCTCTAGACCAATGATGAGGTTGGTGAAGTCTATCCTTAAGCCCCTAGCCCTCCCCTCCCTTTTCTCTTTCTTGCTGCAGTTTCAACAAGAAGATGGTATCATCCACATCTTACAATGAATTTTAAAATGTTGTGTTGATAACAGCTTTTCCCACACTGTTTCTTGTGAACATCTAGTTTCTCCTTGTATACTAATAAGTCTTACATGGAAAAAGGGTAAAAAAATCTTGGTTAAAGAAAGGTAAACAGTACTTCTTAGAATCTTTAATATGCTTTTTGTTTGTTTTTATTTTTTGAGCTATAATTCACATAACGTAAAACTTTCCATTTAAGAGTGTACAGTTCAGTGATTCTTAGTATATTCACTACGTTCTGCAACCATCACCACTAATTTGAAAACATTTCGATCACCCCAGAACGAACGTTATATCTTAAATTAACAGTCAGTCCCAAATCACGCCTTCTCCAATCCCATGGCAACTACTAAATTTCTGTCTGTATAGCTATTCTGGACATTTTATATAAATTAAATAATGGTATGTGACCTTTTGTGACTAGGTCCTTTTACTTATGGTTTCAAGTTCATCCATACTGAAGTATATTTGAAAAATTAAGTGCTTCATGCTTATGTATGGCTAAATAATAATCCACTGTATGGATATTCAATATCTTATTTATCCACTTATTTGTTGACATTTATTTACAAAACAGAAATAGACTCACAGATATAGAAAACAAACTTATGGTTACCAAAGGGAACCCAGTAGATAGGCACATTGGTAGAAGCACAAAAATGAAACACAGAAGCAGTGGTATCTATGCCCCCATGTGCAAAGCTGATGTGACCAAATCAATTGGTGAAAGAAATATTATCAGTCATGTTTACATGGTTTTATAATATGTGTAGGTACTCATCTAATGAATTGATATTATTTTAGAAAGTATAGAAATTTGAAGTAATCTCAATCTACTTTTAACATTTTATTTTATGAAAATTTTCACATATACATCAAAGTTGAAAGAATTTTATGGTGAGTACCTACCACCTTGGTAAAGTTATATACAGTAGCAGCAGTGTTAGTTGCTCAGTCATATCCAACTCCTTGGGACCCCATGAACTCTAGCCCGCCAGGCTCCTCTATCCATGGGATTCTCCAGGCAAGAATACTGGAGTGGATTGCCATTCCCTTCTCTAGAGGATCTTCCTGACCCAGGGATCGAACCCAGGTCTCCTGCATTGTAGGCAGATTCTTTACCATCTGAGCTACAGGGAAGATCTAAGTCCATGGGATTTTCCAGGCAAGAGTACTGGAGTGGGTTGCCATTTCCTTCTCCAGGGGATCTTCCTGACCCAGGCATTGAACCCGGGTCTCCCACGTTGTAGGTAGACACTTTACCATCCGAGCCACCAGGGAAGTCCAAGTTTGTATACAGTGTAATGCATAAATCTCAAGGATACATGAAAAGAGAGTTGATAAATCTACACATCTGTGTAACGCAAACCCTTATCAAAATACAGACCTTAATCCCAAAAAGTTCCCTTTCCTTCACTAACTTTTACTCCCACTGCTGGTGCTGCTGCCAAGTCGCCTCAGTCGTGTCCGACTCTGTGCGACCCCATAGATGGCAGCCCACCAGGCTCCCCCATCCCTGGGATTCTCCAGGCAAGAACACTGGAGTGGGTTGCCATTTCCTTCTCCAATGCATTGAAGTGAAGTCACTCAGTCGTGTCTGACTCCTAGCGACCCCATGGACTGCAGCCTTCTAGGCTCCTCCATCCATGGGATTTTCCAGGCAAGAGTACTGGAGTGGGTTGCCATTGCGTTACTCCCACTACCCAGAGGCAATTATGTTTATTTTATTCCACCAGAGATACATTTTTCATGTTCTTGAACTGTTGTAAATGCTCTCATTCAGTATGTACTCTTCTGTATAAGGCTTCTCTCACTAGACACAACATTTGTGAGAACTGTCCTTGTTGTATCCATCAGTAGCTTGCTCTTTCTTATTACCGACTAGCATTTTTTTGCTTTTCTATTTTTTTATTGTTATGATTATTGTGCATACAGCTATATGTTGTTGTGCACATAGCTGCATATAAACATACCTGTATAAGTCTTTTTGTGAATATATGCTTTTATTTTTATTGAATAAATACTTAGTAGTGTATGGTTTTCATTTCGTAAGAAGCTGCCAGATCTTTTCCAGAGTGGTTATAACTTTTTACACTCTTACCAAATTAGTAATAGAGTTGCAGTTGCTTTGCATCTTCACCTATATTAAACATCGTTATTGTTTTTAATTTTAGCCGTTTTTGTGCCTGTATTGTGGTGTCATGTTGTAGTTTTAATTTGCCTTTCCTAGCTGACTACTGATGTTGACCACTTTCTCATGTGCTCATTGGCCACTTTTGTCAAGTTCAAATCTAATGCTCATTCTTTTAAAAATTGAGGGTTGTTTTTTTTTTTAATCTTTGAGTTATAGGAGTTTTAATACATCCTGGGTACCAGTCCTTTATCAGAGGTATGTTTTGTAAAAGTATTCTCCCATTTGTGGCTTGCCTATTATCTTCTCAGTGGTATCGGTGCCTCATCTCGGGATCTGTTGCCTGCCTTAATGCAAATCTGAGTTTTTAAAATGTGTGTCCCAGGTGATGGAGCCTAAAAAGTACATATTTTTCAATCATCGTAACATTTGGGTAACTAGAGAGCAGATACCAGAATGCACATGGAATCTGTCTAAAAGTTTCTCTTTGAGTATTGCCTGCTTGTATTTAAAAAGAAATCAGGAAACTCCATTATGTGACATCATTTTTATACTTAAAACTTTTCCATTCACATGTGTAAGGTTCTGATTTTAATGTGCCACTTTAAACAACTGAAATTGCTTCAGACTACTGGATTACACTGTGATAAGCCAAATGGGCTTTAGGACACTCCCTTCACACTAGAGACACATGCCAGAAACCAAACAGATGGTAAATTAGGCAGAAATGACCCTCGGCATTCTCATTAGAGCAGTTGGGAAAATTTTAATGGGCCCCCATTTGCCTGGTCTGGTATCTAATACCCTTTGAACTGCCACTTTTTTTCTTGTTACAAGTCAACAACCACCATGTATATTTTAATAGGGATTATCAAACACAATTTGCCCAGAAGAAGTACAGCCCTCTAATGCTAATTAGCCAAGTTTAAATAATCACTGAGTTCTGGGATAATTGGAAAGAAACACTGTTTTTCTTGCCAGTGCATAATTACCAATTAACAGGAAGATGAAATATCTGTGTGGCAGTCATATATAGAAGAACCTGTTAAGAGTTAATTAATTGATGAGTTGGTGTCAAGTCAAGGTTGGTCAAGAAAGTTTACAGATGAACTTCTCTTATTAAACAAATAAATAAATATACACAATATGTAAAGATTACATTGTTGAACCAGAGCAGAGCATGGGTGGAGTTAAGACTGTGACTTTGGCTTAGTGTAACACTGCTTAAAGGCAGACAGTCATTACATTAAAGAATTAGTGTCGTTGACTCTTAATATTAAAAATACCAACTGCTGGTTGCTATAAGATATGCTAACATATAAGATTTGAAGCTTTATTAATATCCTTTTCTCTTGACCCTAATAATTGCATGGGCTTTCTCGCTCTTTAAATATTCTTATGGAATTGGGCCACAGACTCCTCTGTGTTTTTCAGCATTTTAGTGTTAGGACTTGAATGAATGAAATGGATAGTTGGGAGATTTCACCTAGAAGAAAATAAAAGCTTGACTCCCAATTTTCTTTGTTTTTGTTAACGTAGAAGTTACCATTGTGTTGCTCTTCAAAACAAACAAAACAACACAAAAGATTAAACCCTTTTTTAAAAGTAAATATTTTTATTAAATAATAGCATGCTTTTAAATTTTAAATTTGTTCATTTAAACAAGTCAGTGGGTAGTGTCAAGTATTTAATACTCACCACTTTAGATTTAAATGTTTTAAAATTCCATTTGTTTAGGGAGTCTTTTAATCACTGGTAAAAAATAAAAATTCAATTATTTATGAATGCATACATTTTATTAATTTTTTTTCAAAATCTACTGTAGCGAAGAGTGTACTGTATGTAGAAATATTTTAGAACTAGAAGTTTTGTAAATAATAAAGTGTTGAATTGTTCAAAAGCTGATAGAACACTTTGGAAAACTATAGTTTCATAAATGATGGTGGAAATGAAGAATATTTTTGCTGGTTTCTTTTGAAATAAAATAGAAATGAATAAAGAAAAGTTTGTAATAGGAACATTTTAAACCTTAACCCACTTAACATTTAACATTGAAAATTCTGAAAATTGTTATTGAAATAGGAATTCTAATGTTTTGGTTTATTCTCATATATTTAGGACTTAGTCATACCTAAAAGTAGTCTGTCTTCAAAGAATAAAAGAATAAGTGACTGTTTTACTTCTCTTGATTTGTCTTCTCTTCTGATGATGGGGAATCAATCAACCAATTTGCTTATCATTTATACATGTTCCTATAATTTAATTATCTCCAGCCTTGGGATATGTAATATTCTTTAGTTAATATTTCAACACATCATAACAAAGATACTTATTGTTTCATGATTTTTGCTTGTTTGTTGAGTGTATATTTGTGTGCCCTTGGTTGCAAAGTAAAAGGTAGATTCTGTGCTGGGTTGTAGTATTATAGAAGTTTGAAAAGCACTCACTGCTTTACAGGGTGCCTCTAACACTCTTTGCTTAAGTCTGTGTGCATTTGTGTTCAGATATTTTATATACATTACGGAATTTCTAGATGGTGCTACTGGTAAAGAACTCATCTGCCAATGCAGGAGACATTATAGACCTGGGTTCAGTGGCTGGGTGTGGAAGATCTCTGGAGGAGGAAATGGCTACCCAATCCAGTATTCTTGCCTGGAGAATCCCATGGACAGAGAAGGCTGGCGGGCTACAGTCCACCGGGTAGCAAAGAGTTGGACATAACTGAAGTGACTCAGAATGCACGCACACATTTATATATATGAGATCTTTGGCATATAAGATTTAGCATTTGTAGTTTTGATGGCTAGTAAGCCTCCTCAGTGAACAAGACCATGTAATAATATGTTATTCATCTAAGGCACAAATTTGAATGATACATGTTTCAAGAGTTGTTGAGGAGCCCCTCAATATCCATATTTCAATGAATTATTGTGTTTCTCTGATTGTTCTCATTCATTATGGCAGTGATAACTTTTATTCCTTTGTGAAAATTGCCCTACAAAGGAGGTCAACCATTCGAGCTAGAGATGAACATGAGGAGAAAGAGAAGAGTCTCAGCTTGAGTGCTCACATTCCAGGGTCCAATTTTATGGCCCCTACTTGAGGCCTCTGGATCCTGTAAGGAATATCTGGGGGAGTCTGGCTCATCTCTAGCTGTGTGCTGGCTTCCTTATATTCCATCCTACATGGAGTCCCCTGTGAATGCAGCTTGGGGAGCAGGAAGGGAAACCTTCATTTCTTTCTTTTCTCCCTATGCATTGTCTCTCTCTCCTCTGCCCGTGCAACTGGGCTGTGCAGAGAGATCCTTCTGGTCTCCGTTTAAGGCTCTTTCTGCACTGTCAGACTCAGAAACCTGCCCCAGAGTTACTCTTCTCTTTTTGGAAACTCCCATATTGGACTCAGAACTAAAGATCCTTTTGGCTAAGACATCATATTTCCTGTTATACATCTACCATATAGATTAATGATTGATTACAGGTATATTCTGAGCTATATTATTTCCTGTAGGCATAGAGGAATTTTCTAAATTGATCTTAGTTTCCAAATGATAGTATGAGTCCGTATTTAAAATAAAGGCAGTATTATGCTGGCAAAACCTAGTGATTTTCATTTTAAACTAGACACTAATTTTTATGCTGGGGAATTAAAAAAATAAGCAAAATATATTATAATCTTTAAGGGATGCACTGGCTTTTGAACTAAAGTCATTATTTAGAAAAACGGGGTATGCAGTTGGACCTAAATTTTAAAAAAATCGTTTGGTCCAAGAAATTTTAAATTTAAAAAAATTAGATCTCAAATTATCTTCTGAATAATTGAAACAGTTACTACTACAGTTATTTCTTTACTCTTCTCCAGTAGCATATTGAGCACCTACTGACCTGGGGAGTTCATCTTTCAGTGTCATACCTTTTTGCCTTTTCATACTGTTCATGGGGTTCTCAAGGCAAGAATACTGAAGTGGTTTGCCATTCCCTTCTCCAGTGGACCATGTTTTGTCAGAACTCTATGGCATGACCCATCCATCTTGGGTGGCCCTACATGGCATGGCTCATAGTTTCATTGAGCTAGACAAGGCTGTGGTCCATGTGATCAGTTTGGTTAGTTTTCTGTGACTGTGGAGAAATAACTCCAGAAAGAATGAAGAGATGGAGTCAAAGCAAAAACAGCACCCAGTTTTGGATGTGACAGGTAATGGAAGTAAAGTCCGATGCTGTAGACAACAATCTTGCATAGGAACCTGGAATGCTAGGTCCATGAATCAAGGCTAATTGGAAGTGGTCAAACAGGACATGGCAAGAATGAACACTGACATTTTAGGAATCAGCAAACTAAAATGGACTGAAATGGGTGGATTTAACTCAGATGACCATTATATCTACTACTGTGGGCGAGAATCCCCTAGACAAAATGGAGTAGCCATTCATAGTCAACAAAAGAGTCCAAAATATAGTACCTGGATGCAGTCTCAAAAACGACAGAATGATCTCTGTTCGTTTCCAAGGCACATTCAATATAAGAATAATCCAAGTCTATGCCCCGACCAGTAATGCTGAAGAAGCTGAAATTGAATGGTTCTATGAAGACCTATAAGACCTTCTAGAATTAACACCCAAAAAAGATGTCCTCTTCATTATACAGGACTGGAATGCAAAAGTAGGAAGTCAAGAGCTACCTGGAATAACAGGCAAATTTGGCCTTGGGGTACAAAACGAAGCAGGGCAAAGGCTAATAGAGCTTTGCCAAGAGAACGTACTGGTCATAGCAAACGCCCTCTTCCAACAGTATAAGAGAAGACTCTACACATGGACACACCAGCTGGTCAATACCAAAATCAGATTGATTATATTCTCTGCAGCCAAAGAAGAAGCTCTATACAGTCAGCAAAAATAAGACTAGGAACTGACTGTGGCTCAGATAATGAATTCCTTATTGCCAAATTCATACTTAAAGAAAGCAGGGAAAACCACTAGACCATTCAGGTATGACCTAAATCAAATCCCTTATGATTATACAGTGGAAGTGAGAAATAGATTCAAAGGTAGACAAATAAACAGAGTGCAAATAGAACTATAGGCAGAGGTTCGTGACATTGTACAGGAGGCAGTGATCAAGACCATCCCCAAGAAAAAGAAATGCCAAAAGGCAAAATGGTTGTCAGAGGAGGCCTCACAAATAGTTGAGAAAAGAAGAGAAGCAAAAGGCAAAGGAGAAAAGGAAAGATATACCCACTTGAATTCAGAGTTCCAAAGAATAGCAAGGAGAGATAAGAAAGCCTTCTTCAGGGATCAATGCAAAGAAATAGAGGAAAACAACAGAATGGGAAAGACTAGAGATCTCTTCAAGAAAATTAGAGATACCAAGGGAACATTTCATGCAAAGATGGGCTCGATAAAGGACAGAAATGGTATGGACCTAACAGAAGCAGAAGATATTAAGAAGATGTGGCAAGAATACACAAAAGGACTATACAAAAAAGATCTTCATGACCCAGATAACTACGATGGTGTGATCACTCACCCAGAGCCAGACATCCTGAAATGTGAAGTCAAGTGGGCCTTAGGAAGCATCACTACAAACAAAGCTAGTGGAGGTGATAGAATTCCAGTTGAGCTATTTCAAATCCTATAAGATAATGCTGTGAAAGTGCTACACTTAATATGCCAGCAAATCTGGAAAACTCAGCAGTGGCCACAGTACCAGAAAAGGTCAGTTTTCATTCCAATCCCAAAGAAAGGCAATGCCAAAGAATGCCCAAACTACCATACAATTGTACTCATCTCACACACTAGTAAAGTAACGCTCAAACTTCTCCAAGCCAGGCTTCAGCAATACATGAACCATGAACTTCCAGATGTTCAAGCTGGATTTAGAAAAGGCAGAGGAACCAGATCAAATTGCCAACATCTGCTGGATCATCAAAAAGGCAAGAGAGTTCCAGAAAAACATCTACTTTTGCTTTATTGACTATGCCAAAGCCTTTGACTGTGTGGATCACAACAAATCGTGGAAAATTCTGAACAAGATGGGAATACCAGACCACTTGACCTGCCTCCTGAGAAATCTGTATGCAGATCAGGAAGCAACAGTTAAAACTGGACATGAACAACAGACTGGTTCCAAAGATGGGAAAGGAGTACATCAAGACTGTATATTGTCACCCTGCTCATTTAACTTATATGTAGAGTACATCACGAGAAATGCTGAACTGGATGAAGCACAAGCTGGAATCAAGATTGCTGGGAGAAATATCAATAACCTCAGATATGCAGATGACACGACCCTTATGGCAGAAAGTGAAGAAGAACTAAAGAGCCTCTTGATGGAAGTGAAAGAGGAGAGTGAAAAAGTTGGCTTAAAACTCAACATTCAGAATACATTTGAATCAGTTCTAATGAGGTGGATGAAACTAGAGCCTATTATATAGAGTGAAGTCAGAAAGAAAAACACCAATACAGTATACTAACTCATATATATGGAATTTAGAAAGATGCCCATGATAACCCTATATGTGAGACAGCAAAGGAGACACAGACGTATAGAACAGTCTTTTGGACTCTGTTGGAAAAGACGAGGTTAGGATGATTCGAGAGAATAGCATTGAAACGTGTATTATCATATGTGAAACAGATTGCCAGTCCAGGTTTGATGCATGAGAGAGAGTGCTCAGAGCTGGTGCACTGGCATGAACCAGAGGGATGGGATGGGGAGGGTGGTGGCTGGAGATTCAGGATGGGGAATGCATGTACACCCATGGCTGATTCATGTGAATGTATGACAAAAACCACTATAATATTGTAAAGTAAAACTCAACATTCAGAAAACTAAGATCACGGCATCTGGTCCCTTCACTTCATGGCAAATAGATGGGGAAACAGCGAGAGACTTTATTTTCTTGGGCTCCAAAGTCACTGCAGATGGTGACTGCAGCCATGAAATTAGAAGACGCTTGCTCCTTGGAAGAAAAGTTTTGACTAACCTAGACAGCATATTAAAAAGAAGAGGCATTACTTTACAGCAAAGGTCCGTCTAGTCAAAGCTATGGTCTTCCTAGTACTCATGTATGGATGTGAGAGTTGGACTATAAAGAAAGCTGAGTGCCAAAGAATTGATGCTTTTGAACTGTGGTGTTGGAGAGGATTCTTGAGAGTCCCTTGGACTACAAGGAGATCCAGTCTGTCAATCCTAAATGAAATCAGTCCTGAATACCCATTGGAAGGACTGATGCTGAAGCTGAAGCTCCAATACTTTGGCCCCCTCATGCGAAGAACCGAGTCATTGGAAAAGACCCTGATGCTGGGAAAGATTGAAGGCAGGAAGAGAAGGGAATGACAGAGGATGAGATGGTTGGATGGCATCACTGACTCAACGAACATGAGTTTGAGTAAACTCCAGGGGTTGGTGATGGACAGGGAAGCCTGGCGTGCTGCAATCCATGGGGTCACAAAGAGCTGGACGCGACTGAACTGAACTACTACAGTTTTATGTAGGAAAAAGGGCTATGTCAGAGATGGATATGTTGACACACACACCCCCACCACCCCAACCCTGAGTTTCTGCATGAGCTAGATTGCTCGGAAATAAGACAAGATGCCTAGACAGAGAGGAGCAACAGTGGGGGGAGAGCAAGAGATTTAACAACTGATGGAAGGAGCACACCAGGCTTAAGACAGGGATGATGACTTTTATTGGTACTCCTTACTTTTCCTTTTATTTTCTTTATCCCTGTCCCACTTCTTTTTCCTTTTCTTTCTTCTTTTTTTTAAACTCCTCTTTTTAGTCCCTCTTCAGTGCTTTTACTTATTTTCTCTCCCTCTGAATCCAGGTGGCTTCTCACTAATTTACTGTTTTAAATTGGCATAACATTATATTTTTTGTAGATGTATACCATAATGATTTGATACTATATAAATGGTCACCCCCGATAAGCTTAGTTAACATTTATTCCCATACATTTTTATACAATTTTTTTTCTTGTGATAAGGACTTCTAAGATTACTTTCTTAGCAACTTCCGAATATGCAATATAGTATTATTAACTCTAGCTACCATGCTCCAACTTACACCCCACAACTCATTTACTTTATAACTGGAACTTATTACTTTTTGAACCCCTTCACCCATTTTGCCCCATTTTTTAAAAAATAAAATAGCCAATAATCTTTATGTTGCACTCCCCACCCCTCATCCCTTTCCAAAAAGCACTAATGGATAGATTTGTGCATGTGAAAATATAGTTAAGTATTTAGGATGATCTCAAATTAATAGAAAAAAAAACACTTATCTCAACATAGCTTCTTTGTTTCTCTGTATGGACAGAAAAAATTTGGCTTGTAAAACAAGGAGGGCTATGAAATACTCTACTCTTGAAAAGTTGACTGAAATTTCCACTGATCTGCAATTTAACATTAATGGCAAAAAACATTTCTGTAACTCCACTGCCCTACCTCTGGCAAGCACCAATCCATTTTCTGTATCTGTGAGCTTGGTTTATTTGTTAAATTTCATATGTAAAAGAGATCATACAGTATTTATTTTTCTCTGTCTGACTTATTTCACTTAGTATATAATGCCCTCAGGGTCCTTCCATATTGGTACAAATGGCAAGGTTTCATTCTGTTTTTATGGATAAATAACATATAAATATGTTTATGGCTGAATAATATATATATGTGTGGGTGTGTATGTCTGTTATACATCACATCTTCTGTATTCATTCATTGATGGACATGTAGGTTATTGCCATATTTTGGCTACTATGAATAATGCTGTAATGAACATAGGATTGCATCTATCTTTTCAGGTTAATGTTTTCATTTTCTTTAGATAAATATCCAGAAGTAGAATTTCCAGATCATATTTTGGCTTTATTCTTAATTTTTTGAGCAACCTCTACACTTTTCCATAGTGGCTGTCCCAATTTACATTTCCGCCAACAGTGTACAGAGGTTCCCTTTCCTGCACATCCTCATCAATACTTGTTATTTCTTGTCTTTTTGGCGATAGCCATTAGAGAAAAGTGTGAGGTAATATATCACTGTGATTTTGATTTGCATTTCCCTGATGATTAGTGATGATGAGCATCTTTTCACCTATCTGTTGACCATCTTTGTGCCATCCTTGGAAATTGTCCTATGCTCATTTTTAAATCAGATTGAGTGTTTTTGCTATTGAATTATACAAATTCTTCATATTTTTTTTGTACTAACTCCTTATCACATTTGCAAATATTTTCTCCTTTTCATTTTACTGAAGGCTTCCTTTTAGATCCTTTTCAGTGCTCTTACTTATTTTTTCTGATTTTGCTTCTAAGTGGTTGCTCATTTATTTCAATTCTCTACTCCGTTTTATCCTTCCTTTAATCTTGTGTTTCTCTTCTCTTCTCCCTGCCTCCACTTTTCTTTTTTTCTTCGGTGTATCTTTTCTGTTGCCATGAACTCACTTTCTACTCTTGTCCCCTCATCCTTCCCCTCATTATGTAAGCATCATCTATTCCTTTGGTATATCCAGAGGAATAGTATTTAGGTTTCTTGCATTCTCTTCATAATCAAGCAGAGCATGCCCTATATTTACAGCTTGTCAGGTGCAGAGCAGACTTATGAAGATATACCAAGAGGAAGGCAGAGAAATGGCAGCCCTAAGTGAAAGGCTTAAATTGTGAGACCTTGTCAGGTGATTGGTCATAATGTTGGGTAAAACAGTATATTTTAAATTACATTTTATTTTTTCATTTTTTTTACTTTAAAATATTGTATTGGTTTTGCCATATTTGAAATTACATTTTAAAGTGACAAATATAGGGCTTCCCTCATGGCTTAGTGGTAAAGAGTCTGCCTGGCAATGTAGAAGCCATGGATTCCATCTTTGATCCGGGAAGCTCCCACATAATGCAGTGCAGCTGAGCCTGTGCACCACAACTACTGAACCTGTGCTCTAGAGCCTGGGAGCAGCCACTGCTAAGCCCACACGCCGACACTATCGAAGCCCACCTGTTCCAAAGCCCGTGCTCCACAAGAGAAGTAACTGCAATAAGCCCATGCACTGCAACTAGAGAAAAGCCTATGCAGCAATGAAGACGCAGCACAGCCAAAAATTAAAAAAGTATCAAAAAATTAAGTATAATATGAAAGCATATTTTAAATTATATTTAAAATTATTGAATAAGGTTTTATACTCCTTGTCCATAATTCTTCTTTCAAATATTTGAGATATCTTATGAATTCCAAGGGCTTCCCTGGTGGCTCAGATGGTAAAGCTTCTGCCTGCAATATGGGAGACCCAGGTTCAGTTCCTGGGTCGGGAAGATCCCCTGGAGAAGGAAATGGCAATCCACTCCAGCACTCTTGCTTGGAAAATCCCATGGATGGAAGAGCCTGATAGTCTTTAGTCCATGGGGTCGCAAAGAGTTGGACATGCCTGAGTGACTTCACTCACTCAGTAACTCATGAATTCCAAAGTACAAAATATCACCAGTATATTCAGTTTAGTTCAGTTCAGTCACTAAGTTGTGCCCGACTCTTTGCGACCCATGAATCACAGCACGCCAAGCCTCCCTGTCCATCACCAACTCCCGGAGTTCACTCAGACTCACATCCATCAAGTCAGTGATGCCATCCAGCTATCTCATCCTCTGTCATCCCCTTCTCCTCCTGCCCCCAATCCCTCCCAGCATCAGGGTCTTTTCCAATGAGTCAGCTCTTCACATGAGGTGTCCAAAGTACTGAAGTTTTAGCTTCAGCATCAGTCCTTCCAAAGAACACCCAGGGCTGATCTCCTTCAGGATGGACTGGTTGGATCTCCTTGCAGTCCAAGGGATTCTCAAGAGTCTTCTCCAATACCACAGTTTAAAAGCATCAATTCTTCGGGGATCAGCTTTCTTCACAGTCCAACTCTCACATCCATCCATGACCACTGGAAAATCCATAGCTTGACTAGACGGACCTCTGTTGGCAATGTAATATCTCTGCTTTTCAATATGCTATCTAGGTTGGTCATAACTTTCCTTCAAGGAGTAAGCGTCTTTTAATTTCATGGCTGCAATCACCATCTGCAGTGATTTTGGAGCCCCACAAAATAAAGTCTGACACTGTTTCCACTGTTTCCCCATCTATTTCCCATGAAGTGATGGGACCAGATGCCATGATCTTCATTTTTTGAATGTTGAGCTTTAAGCCAACTTTTTCACTCTCCTCTTTCACTTTCATCAAGAGGCTTTTTAGCTCCTCTTCACTTTCTGCCATAATGGTGGTATCATCTGCATATCTGAGATTATTGATATTTCTCCCAGCAATCTTGATTCCAGCCTGTGCTTCTTCCAGCCCAGTGTTTCTCATGATGTACTCTGCATGTAAGTTAAATAAGCAGGGTGACAATATTCAGCCTTGACATACTTCTTTTCCTATTTGGAAACAGTCTGTTGTTCCATGTCCAGTTCTAACTGTTGCTTCCTGACCTGCATACAGGTTTCTCAAGAGGCAGGTTAGGTGGTCTGGTATTCCCATCTCTTTCAGAATTTTCCACAGTTTATTGTGATCCACACAGTCAAAGGCTTTGGCATAGTCAATAAAGCAGAAATAGATGTTTTTCTGCAACTCTCTTGCTTTTTCAATGATCCAGCAGATGTTGGCAATTTGATCTCTGGTTCCTCTGCCTTTTCTAAAACCAGATTGAACATCTGGAAGTTTGCAGTTCACGTATTGCTGAAGCCTGGCTTGGAGAAGTTTGAGCATTACTTCACTAGCGTGTGAGATGAGTGCAATTGTGCGGTAGTTTGGGTATTCTTTGGCATTGCCTTTCTTTGGGATTGGAATGAAAACTGACCTTTACTGGTACTGTGGCCACTGCTGAGTTTTCCAAATTAGCTGGCATATTGAGTGCAGCACTTTCACAGCATCATCTTTCAGGATTTGAAATAGCTCAACTGGAATTTCATCACCTCCACTAGCTTTGTTCGTAGTGATGCTTTCTAAGGCCCACTTGACTTCTCATTCTAGGATGTCTGGCTTAGGTGAGTGATCACACCATCATGATTATCTTGGTTGTGAAGCTATTTTTGTACAGTTCGTCTGTGTATTCTTGCCATCTCTTCTTAATATCTTCTGCTTCTGTTAGGTCCATACCATTTCTGTCCTTTATCGAGCCCATCTTTGCATGAAATGTTCCCTTGGTATCTAATTTTCTTGAAGAGATCTCTAGTCTTTCCCATTCTGTTGTTTTCCTCTATTTCTTTGCATTGATCCCTGATGAAGGCTTTCTTATCTCTCCTTGCTATTGTTTGGAACTCTGCATTCAGATGCTTATATCTTTCCTTTTCTCCTTTGCTTTTCACTTCTCTGCTTTCACAGCTATTTGTAAGGCCTCCTCAGACAGCCAATTTGCTTTTTTACCTTTCTTTTCCATGGGGAAGTCTTGATCCCTGTCTCCTGTACAATGTCACGAAGCTCCGTCCATAGTTCATCAGGTACTCTGTCTATCAGATCTAGGACCAGTATATTAGTCCTCTATAATTTTTAAAGACTTTAAAGCAAACCTGAGCAGAGTTGGTTGTGATCTTATAAAGGGAGTTACCTGAATTCCCGAATACACATCTGGGAAATGAATCTTCATATGGCTGTGGTGAGGACTGCTTGTAATTATAGGGTAAAACTACTGAGCGTAGAACATGAGCTCTCAATGATTGTTTTCCCATCCCTGCTTTGATCCTTTAAATTTGCTAATGAGCCTGTAGATATTGTCATATATTCCTGCAAAATTTTAGTGGCTTAGATCTAGAGACTTTTCCCCCTCACTTGTGTGTCTATCCATGATGGTTATTTCTGGTCAATATGGAGGGTTTGCTTCACATAGTCATTCAAATCTGAATAACTGACGGAGGCTCTGTGATCTTCATAAGACTTCTAAGGTCACCTTGGGCATCAATTTCCAGCTGATAGAAGAGAGAAAGGAGAGGAAAGAAAGTACAATTACTTAACTGCCTTAGCCCAGCAATGGTACATCATTTCTATTCACATTCCCTGAGTGAAAAGTAGTCATATGGCTTCACCTAGATATAGGAGGTTTGGGAGGAGGTGTGCTGGAAAATGTAGTTTTACATGGAGCAGCTGCTTCTTAGCAACAGTTCTTTTCTGTGTCAGGGAAGCAAGACTTTTGGTGGACAGTGAGCTCACCCTTTGCCCCAGCACACTCTATTCTTCTCTTCTCTCTTTCACTCTGCTCCCTGGGTTGAAGCAAGGGAAGCTAGGGTGCTGACAAGAGAGTGTCCATGGTGCAAATAGCATGATGCACAGTGGGTCTAAATTGGTTGGAAAAGGAACTGAGACCAGGAGGATCCTAAATATGGTGATTAGCAAGAAAAGGAAAGGAATTGGAGGGCTCATTGAGGTTATAAATGCAGTAGGTATTTGTTGAATAAATGACTAATGAATGAGCAGTGAGGTAGGGGTAAAGTGGTAATAACTAGAAGAAAAGGAGCATTTGGTCAGAGTTGACATGTGAAGAGCTAGTATTTCACAAGTAGAATAATTCTCGGTGAGAAAAATGTCCATTGTGTCCATTGAAATATTGCTGACATGGAGAGAAGAAGATAAATGGCATTGAGTTTGTTGTAGAACTGGGAAGAAAGGCTATAAGAGGAGCCATTGATGTATTACAGCAGGAGTTGTTCTAGAGGGAAGACTGCTGACTGAGCCTGATGCAGAGTCACTGGGAGCACATTGAAGATAAGCCTCCTGCCTCACCAGTAACCTTAATTACCACATGTAGTATAATGCAACAGCAAAAGGAACAGTGCTCCGTTAGATCAATGGTTAATTTCTTCTCAAGCAACTAAAGACTTATGGAATTTCACTTTCAGTTGATATTATCCACTTCTTGATTTAGAGAGAGAATGGGACTCAAGAATCAAGTCATTCTCCATAGTGTTTAGTTCTCACTTAAGGGAGCTTGATTGCTCAAATAGCAAAAGGACCTTGGTCTCCCCATAATAGAATCTCACAATGTGAAATCCCAAGGACAGTCCTCTACAGTTTGATAGACATGTTGTGCTAGAGCTGCAGTTAGGTGAAATGTCAGAGTCTCATTTAACTAGAAATAAAAACATTTGAAAAAGTTCTGAGTGCCACTCCCTGTACCCAAGCAGATCCAGAACGTGGTTTCAGCTGCTGTGCATAAAAGACACAGGGAGAGGAAAACCAAAGGCACAGAGGCCAGCCAAGAACTATTTCCAGAAGTTCCATGAGAGGGTCTGGAGTAAAGTTAAGAAGACATAAGAGAATCAAAGGATGTATCAATAAAAAAAAAGAAAATCATAGAATTGAAAAAAGAATTGAGCTGGTGGTAACTAGTTGGTGAGAATTTAAAGAAGCCCACTCAAAAAGTGCCAGCTAAGTCAGTGTTGAAAAGGTCATGTTTTTAGCTGGTATCAACTCTGTGCTGTGCTACCTACTTGGAGAAGGCTGGAAAAATGTTTCTTACAGCAGGCCATTAGACAAGAATGTCAAGGTTAATACATTTAAAGTGCCTCATTCCTTTCCATCAAGGAAGCAGTGGAGTCTTTGTAGGTAGCTAAAGAAAACGTATCCATTTGGAAGAACCTCAGACTGGTTCCAAATAGGAAAAGGAGTACGTCAAGGCTGAATATTGTCACCCTGCTTATTTAACTTCTGTGCAGAGTACATCATGAGAAAGGCTGGACTGGAAGAAACACAAGCTGGAATCAAGATTGCCGGGAGAAATATCGATCACCTCAGATATGCAGATGACACAACCCTTATGGCAGAAAGTGAAGAGGAGCTAAAAAGCCTCTTGATGAAAGTGAAAGAGGAGAGTGAAAAAGTTGGCTTAAAGCTCAACATTCAGAAAACGAAGATCATGGCATCTGGTCCCATCACTTCATGGGAAATAGATGGGGAAACAGTGGAAACAGTGTCAGACTTTATTGTTTTGGGCTCCAAAATCACTGCAGATGGTGACTGCAGTCATGAAATTAAAAGACACTTACTCCTTGGAAGGAAAGTTATGACCAACCTAGATAGTATATTCAAAAGCAGAGACATTACTTTGCCAACTAAGGTCTGTCTAGTCAAGGCTATGTTTTTTCCTGTGGTCATGTATGGATGTGAGAGTTGGACTTTGAAGAAGGCTGAGCGCTGAAGAATTGATGCTTTTGAACTGTGGTGTTAGAGAAGACTCTTAAGAGTCCCTTGGACTACAAGGAAATCCAACCAGTCCATTCTGAAGGAGATCAACCCTGGGATTTCTTTGGAAGGAATGATGCTGAAGCTGAAACTCCAGTACTTTGGCCACCTCATGCAAAGAGTTGACTCATTGGAAAAGACTCTGATACTGGGAGGAATTGGGAGCAGGAGGAGAAGGGGATGACAGAGGATGAGATGGCTGGATGGCATCATGGACTCGATGGACGTGAGTCTGAGTGAACTCCGGGAGTTGGTGATGGCCAGGGAGGCCTGGCGTGCTGCGATTCATGGGGTCGCAAAGAGTCGGACGTGACTGAGCGACTGAACTGAACTGAACTGAACTGAATACCAATTTTTAAAGTGTTATCCCCATTTGTTGTCTGTGTCTGCCAGCCTCCCTCTGTCTTCTTCCTCTCTCTTTATTCCTGTCTTAATCTGTCTCCATGAGGTGGAAAGATTAAGAAAACTCCTGGAAAATATGTAATATCTTTGAAGGGTGCCTCTGATACATTTAAGCCTGATCCTGCCAATAATGACTGAAGAAAAGCAAAGCAAAAAGGGACTCCTTTACCAGGGCTTATCATGGTCAACAAAAGGGTCCGAAATGCAGTACTTGGATCCAATCTCAAAAACGACAGAATGATCTCTGTTCGTTTCCAAGGCAAACCATTCAATATCACAGTAATCCAAGTCTATGCCCCAACCAGTAACGCTGAAGAAGATGAAGTTGAACGGTTCTATGAAGACCTACAAGACCTTTTAGAACTAATACCCAAAAAAGATGTCCCTTTCATTATAGGGGACTGGAATGCAAAAGTAGGAAGTCAAGAAACACCTGGAATAACAGGCAAATTTGGCCTTGGAATACAGAATGAAGCAGGGCAAAGGCTAATAGAGTTTTGCCAAGAGAACGCACTGGTCATAGCAAACACCCTCTTCCAACAACACAGGAGAAGACTTTACACATGGACATCACCAGATGGTCAACACCGAAATCAGATTGATTATATTCTTTGCAGCCAAAGATGGAGAAGCTCTATACAGACAACAAAAAAAAGACCAGGAGCTGAGTGTGGCTCAGATCATGAACTACTTATTGGCAAATTCAGACTTAAATTGAAGAAAGTAGGGAAAACCACTACACCATTCAGGTATGACCTAAATCAAATCCCTTATGATTATACAGTGGAAGTGAGAAATAGATTTAAGGGCCTAGATCTGATAAATAGAGTGCCTGAAGAACTATGGGCGGAGGTTCGTGACATTGTACAGGAGACAGGGATCAAGACCATCCCCATGGAAAAGAAAGGTAAAAGAGCAAATTGGCTCTCTGGGAGGCCTTACAAATAGCTGTGAAAAGAAGAGAAGTCAAAAGCAAAGGAGAAAAGGGAAGATATAAGCATCTGAATGCAGAGTTCCAAAGAATAGCAAGGAGAGATAAGAAAGCCTTCATCAGGGATCAATGCAAAGAAATAGAGGAAAAGAACAGAATGGGAAAGACTAGAGATCTCTTCAAGAAAATTAGAGATACCAAGGGAACATTTCATGCAAAGATGGGCTCGATAAAGGACAGAAATGGTATGGACCTAACAGAAGCAGAAGATATTAAGAAGAGGTGGCAAGAATACACAGACGAACTGTACAAAAATAGCTTCACAACCAAGATAATCATGATGGTGTGATCACTCACCTAAGCCAGACATCCTAGAATGAGAAGTCAAGTGGGCCTTAGAAAGCATCATTATGAACAAAGCTAGTGGAGGTGATGAAATTCCAGTTGAGCTATTTCAAATCCTGAAAGATGATGCTGTGAAAGTGCTGCACTCAATATGCCAGCAAATTTGGAAAACTCAGCAGTGGCCACAGTACAGAAAAGGTCAGTTTTCATTCCAATCCCAAACAAAGGCAGTGCCAAAGAATGCTCAAACTACCACATAATTGCACTCATCTCACGTTAGTAAAGTAATGCTCAAACTTCTCCAAGCCAGGCTTCAGCAATACGTGAACTGTGAACTTCCAGATGTTCAAGCTGGATTTAGAAAAGGCAGAGGAACCAGAGATCAAATTGTGAACATCTGCTGGATCATGGAAAAGCAAGAGAGTTGCAGAAAAACATCTATTTCTGCTTTACTGACTATGCCAAAGCCTTTGACTGTGTGGATCACAATAAACTGGAAAATTCCAAAAGAGATGGGAATACCAGACCACCTAACCTGCCTCTTGAGAAACCTGTATGCAGGTCAGGAAGCAACAGTTAGAACTGGACATGGAACAACAGACTGTTTCCAAATAGGGAAAGAAGTACATCAAGGCTGTATATTGTCACCCTGCTTATTTAACTTACATGCAGAGTACATCATGAGAAACACTGGGCTGGAAGAAGCACAGGCTGGAATCAAGATTGCTGGGAGAAATATCAATAATCTCAGATATGCAAATGATGCCACCCTTATGGCAGAAAGTGAAGAGGAGCTAAAAAGCCTCTTGATGAAAGTGAAAGAGGAGAGAGAAGAAGTTGGCTTAAAGCTCAACATTCAAAAAACGAAGATCATGGCATCTGGTCCCATCACTTCATGGGAAATAGATGGGGAAACAGTGGAAACAGTATCAGACTTTATTTTGTGGGGCTCCAAAATCACTGCAGATGGTGATTGCAGCCATGAAATTAAAAGACGCTTACTCCTTGAAGGAAAGTTATGACCAACCCAGATAGCATATTCAAAAGCAGAGACATTAGGTTGACAACAGAGGTCCGTCTAGTCAAGGCTATGGATTTTCCAGTGGTCATGGATGGATGTGAGAGTTGGACTGTGAAGAAAGCTGATCCCCGAAGAATTGATGCTTTTGAACTGTGGTGTTAGAGAAGACTCTTGAGAGTCCCTTGGACTGCAAGGAGATCCTACCAGTCCATTCTGAAGGAGATCAGCCCTGGGTGTTCTTTGGAAGGACTGATGCTGAAGCTGAAACTCCAATACTTTGGCCACCTCATGCAAAGAGTTGACTCATTGGAAAAGACTCTGATTCTGGGAGGGATTCGGAGCAGGAGGAAGAGGGGATGACTGAGGATGAGATGGCTGGATTGCATCACCCACTCGATAGACATGAGTCTGAGTGAACTCCGGGAGTTGGTGATGGACAGGGAGGCCTGGTGTGCTGCGATTCATGGGGTCACAAAGAGTTGGACACCACTGAGTGACTGAAGAGACTGACTGACTTACCAGGGCTTTCTTCACTAAACTTTTACGTTCAGAAGTATAAAATTTGATTTGGCTTTTCATATTTTCTGTGAGTTTTGCACTTTAGCTCGTAAGTTTCACATTCCATTCCTGATAGCATTCTCTAAAGAAATATAAGGGCGACAGCCCTCAGCGCTCTGCCGTTAGTACTCTTCTCAGATGGAATTGGCTGCTTTGTCGCGATCAGCATTCCACAGTAGCTCAAGGTGGCTAGCGATGCTAATCACCTCCTAAATGTGTGAGGTCAGAAAGTAAGAGTGTTTTAGTTACATGGCACAAAGTATAGATTGTTTTTACCTTCTAAAGCAGACTGCGACCTTCAACCTTATAATATTTACAAGATGGTATAAACTGTCTCTCCACTCCTGACATTATCACCCTTGATAAATATAAGCTTGTATAATTGGCTGTTTTGGCCTCTGCCTTTTCTCTTTTGTTGTAATCAGGGCTGGGTGACGGTATCAGAAGAAGGAGCTGTAATTCATGAGTCCTCAACACACTGAGGTCATGGCTTGTGGGTCGGTGGCCAGCGGGCCAAGTGCAAACATCAGGGGACTTTTGGGGCTGAGAACCAGAAAACCAGAATGATAAGTATGGATCAGTGGGAGTCACCAGAGACATAAGACAGAAGGCTGGAAACTGGAGAACAGAGCTGTTGTGAACGGCAGCTGAGCAGTCTGTGCTTTATACAAAGCCTCTTGCTGGTTGGGGCTGAAATATGCCTCCTGGTGTGCGTGCCAAGTTTTGTGCTTTGGTGCAGGACCTAGTCTTTCAGAAAAAAGTACCCATGGATTACCAAACTGGGACTATGGGGCTTCTTTCATCCAGAGGGAATATTGTTCTACTTTCTGCAGAAGCCAAGAATAGAGCATTGACTTTGCCAGAGAATCTTATTATTACACTTTCAGGCCCTCTTTTTTTTTTTCCTACAGTAAAGCTTTGGAACTCATTTATTTTGTATAACTGTCTGACACCTCCCATTTATACCTTCCCCAGCCCCTGACAAGTACCGTTCTACTCCCTGCTTCTATGTATTTGACTTTTAGATCATACAATATTTGTCTTCCTCTGACTTATTTCGTGTGGCACAATGTTCTCTTTTAAAGCTGAATAATATTGCTGTTGCTGCTAAGTCACTTCAGTCATGTCCGACTCTGTGCAACCCCATAGACGGCAGCCCACCAGGCTCCCCCGTCCCTGGGATTCTCCAGGCAAGAACACTGGAGTGCATTGCCATTTCCTTCTCCAATGCATGAAAGTGAAAAGTGAAAGTGAAGTCGCTCAGTCATGTCCAACTCTTCATGACCCCATGGACTGCAGCCCACCAGGCTCCTCCACCCATGGGATTTTCCAGGCAAGAGTACTGGAGTGGGGTGCCATTGTCTTCTCCTACGAAATAGTGTGCGGCATTTCTAATCGTCAGGGAAATGGAACTCTAAACCACAGTGAGTTATCACCTCACGCTTGTTAGGATGGCTGTCATAAAAAATAGGAGAACAGATGTTGGTGAGGATATAGAGAAAAGCGAACCCTTGTGCACTGTTAGTGGGAGTATATATATATTGGTGCAGCCAGTGTGGAAAAGAGTATGAAGGATTCTCAAAATATTTAAACAGAAGTACCATTTCATATAGCAATCTCACTTCTGGGTAGATATCAAAAGAAACTGAGATCTGGATCTCAAAGACTTACCTGTACCCCCATGTTCCATGTAGCATTATTCACAGTAGTCAAGATATACAAACAACCTAAATTTCCATCAATGGGTGGATAAAGAAAATGAGACCATCTCTTTAGCATGAGGTTAAATAAGTGGTCACTAGAAAAGTTAAATGATAAGGTAAGATTAGGCAATGCCAAATATTACTAATGTACTAATGTAAAGGAAATGTAAATTCTAAAGCAGTTTCTGCTTCAACATTTGGAATTCTGTATGGCTTTCAACAGTCAGTCTCAGAGATCGTGGTCTAAGCCTCATCTGTGGTAAGAGACTATTGAAAATCCCCAATGAGGTAAGAAGAACAACAGCAGTCCCTTGTGATTCCTCTCTAGGAATCTCTAGAGGATTATAAAATCTATAGAGTAAGGTATCTCTATACCTTCACTCCATAAACACTTATTTGATTCCAGGTTATATATATTTTTTTCTTAGAAGGGCTAATATAGGAGAACTCAGATCCAGAAATCAGTTTGGGAAACCATGGTGGGGTTAGGGGAAAGAAGATTTGTGTGAGATTTTGGGACAGGCTAGAAAGTAGACTTAGAGCTCTCAAAATGCCCTGGAATATCTGGAAGCAGTAGAGAAGCCCTTCAGGAAGGGATAAGGCAATGAAAATGCTGGAGGTCTGAGGCTAGTTACTATTTTACCACTAGCTTCTGGAACAAAGGAGCACAGTTGATCAGTGCCACTGAGAGTTTTCTCCAGAATTCTGTGGGCTAATTCAGTCCTAGTTATTTTCCATATTATGTCTATGTATAAGATGAGAAATGACCATATTCTTCCTAGAATTCTTCTGGAACTGTCAAAGGCACGGGTAAGGAAATAGATCTTTCCAGTTCTGTTGCTTGTTCATTATATCCAGCCACCCATCTTCCTTTCCACCAATGACACCCATATACCCACCAAAACACTAATTAGGGCAAAGACACAGCACTTCTTCTGCATATGACATTCTTGTGAATGTCCTTCTTGTCTAGACTCCGTTGATCTCATGTCTGACCACAGAAACCTCTAAATAATACAACATTCAACTCTTAGTTCTCCATCCCTTCCTCCCAAGCAACTGCCACAACCAGAGTAGACCACAAAGCATGTTTATGCCACGCCCTCCATTTATTTTTCTTTTGACTTTTTGTTGTATAGGATACCTAACTCCCTATTAGCACTTTGGCTCTCACTTAAGTAATTTCCTTTTAGTTGCCGATATTTGAGTTAGTATTTTCCCATTCATGCAAGTATCCATCTCTCTTGCAACTCATCTTTTGGTTTGTTCTTGTACAGTGTATTAGTATCAGACTCCTCCATTCTTCCTTTCAGGTGCAATGGCTAGGAAATTGTCTTCTGTTCACTTAGCTGCGCCTAAGATCATCATAAACGATTCAGGTAACCCTCACTTGAATATAACTATTAATTGTATGTGAGTACTTAGTCACTCAGTCATATCCAGTTCTTTGCGACCCCATGAACTGTAGCCTGCCAGATTCCTCTATCTATGGGATTCTTCAGGGAAGAATACTGTAGTGGGTATCCATTCCCTTCTCTGAAGATCTTCCTAACTCAAGGATTGAACCCAGGTCTCCTGCATTGCAGATGGGTTCTTTACCATCTGAGCTACCAAGGAAGCCCCTAACGGTTAATCATCCAACACCAAATTCATATAAACTGTGAGATTGCCTGGGGTGCCAAATTTTGAAGTTAGAAGAGGAAGTAGATTCTGAATTCAGTAGCTACCTTGTATTATGACTGACATGCTTTTGTTTTGACAGTTAAATCACTGCAAGGACCAGGGATGGGATCAATCAGAGGTTGTACAGTAACTATTCTGTTCATTAATAAAGACCCCTTAATAGAAATCTACATATGAAGAACACTTGCATGAAGCAGAAAATCACCTTGCACTGGTCCTCATATCGCCCTTTTTACTGTTTTGTCTTTACTTGTATGCTGTTTCACTAGTTATTTTTCCTATTCTTAATTTCTGCTTGTTCACTTTATGTCTCCACTAGATTGTTAGTAATTTGTTCAAGGGTGGCAGCTGCCTAGTATAAACTCCATGACACCTAATATGAAGACAGATATTTTTTGTGTATAGAGTTGTCACTGGTGATGACATACATCCTTACAATGTCAGAAAATGTGACATTTCATTAGGGAATGATAAGTTTAGCTGACCTGAATTGTTATCACAATTGTTAGTCCATAAACAGCTATCCTTATCTCATAGCTGTTTCCCAGATAACATTATAACATTACAGGATTTGCTTAATTAGAATTACCTTTTTTTTTTTTTTGCTGTTCTGAATATCAAAATGACTTTTATGTTCCTACAAAACAAATAATTCACCATAGCTTAAAATCAAGATGTGCATTAATTTGTACATGAAAGATAATCCCTTGATTGAGAAAGGCTAATTGGGGTTAGCTTCTGTTAGTACAGACTCAGGAAATAGCTTTGATAGATTTTAGCATATGGATAAATCCCTTCTCCAAAATTCCCATGATGAAGAATATCTTTCAGTTGAATATTTTTTAAAGAATTTGATGCATAAGGAAAAAATCTTATCAGCCACAAAATGTTTGTCCATTTTCTCTTGATATGGATAATGAATTCCTTATCCTATTAACAGAGACTGGACTCATGTATACCAAAGAGCTGGGGTTCCAACTTGTTTTATTTTTTTTTCTTTCTTTTTTCCTGTTGATTTCACCTTGGTTTTTAAGACTAACCAAAACAAGTTTAAATTGCTTCCTTACTGCAAACATCATCTATTGCCTCACCTATTCTTACAGCATTGCTCATGAATAAAACTCATTAAATAATAAGCTCTAATATTGAGTCCCTTCACAGAAATTATTTTTTAAATCTATTTACTTTCACCCTTGCAAATAATATGATTTGTTTTTGGAAGAGCCTGATGGCTATTAAATAATCACCATTTCTTCTGGAAAACAAATGACCTAATTAGCTTGATGTTGAATATTTAGCTTGTGAAAGACCTTTAGGTTGGAAAAAACCTGTGACTTGGAAATGCGACTGTAAAGCTCTCCATACATTTTATTATTTTATTTTATTTTTTGTATGTGTTCAGCAATGTTCAAGGCTTTAGAGGCAATATTAGAGAAAAATAAAATATAATGTGATGGGGGGAGCACACACATTACATTAGGTCACAGTAATCAAGTACTACCATGTGAGGCAACCATTTTCATTCTGGTTTTATTGAGAAATAATTGACATACATCACTTTGTAAATTTAAGACATTCAGCATGATGTTTCGACTTAATGCATATTGTGAAATGATTACCACAGTAGGTTTAGCATCCATCTTCTTACATAGATTCAATATGAAGAAATGAAAGAAGAAAAGAATAAGTGGATTTTTTTTTTATTTTTTGCCTTATGATGAGAAGAACTCTAAGGAGTTACACTCTTAATAACTTTCGTGTGTGTTATACAACAGCGTCTGCTATAGTCATCATGTTGTACATGGTATACTTAATACTTCCTTATTTTATAACTATAAGTTTGTTCCTTTTCACCACCTTCCTCCAGTTTCTCCTCCCTCAGCCCCTACCTCTGATAACCACAGTCTGTTCTTTTTTTCTATGGAAGTTATTTATTTATTTATTTTTGGTTATTGCTGTTGCAATAAGATTCCACATACAAGTGAGAGAAGTCGGGTGGTAAGAGTCAGAACTAGAATGAAGACAGAAGGATTTTAAAGGAAGGGATGAATTTTTTTTTTTAAGTAGTCAAACCAAATTGTTGGGACCTAGAGACAAGACATATTGATGAGAAGATGAAGGAAGAAGTCAAAAGTAACTTTTAGATTTAAGGAATGAACAATTACTGTAATACAGCCAGAATGATCAAATAAGTTTGGAGGGTTTGTAAAAGTTCAGTTTGAGGTAGCAGAGGGGGATGTAGCTGAGTGAAAATATGTAGTAGAAACTAGAAAATGTGAGACTAACTGTAGAAACAAATCAGAGCTGGAGCTTTAGTTTGGAGGGTCCTCCATAGGCATTAGTTTTTTTCCCCCCTCATTTATTTCTCCCTTTCCCTCATTTTGTTGTGTTTTGATTCAAAGAAATATTTAGTTAAAGGAAAAATACTAAATTTAGGAGTCCTTGTTTGATGGGATGGCTGATTGATTAGTTGATTGGTTGACTGACTTCTTGGTTCATTCATTCATTCACAGGAGCTTCATAAATAAGGAAATGTATTGGTTTAAAGACAGTCAGTGAGACGTGATTCTGATTCTGCCTTTGAGGAACTTTTAATTTAGTGGATTGGGAATATTTTGTATATCAATTGCTGTCTAACAAACTACCCAAAGGTTAGTTGCTTAGCTACTAGCCATCATTTATTTGTTATGATTCTGTAATTTTTGTAGGGCTTAATGGGGAAATTTGTCTGTATTTAGGCTGGAATATCCAAGTTGACTTTTTCATTGACAAACATGTTGCCTTAACTGCAATGGCTGGAGCATAAGGTGATGCTTGAACTGAATTTTGAAGGACAAATATAAAGGACAAGGGGAGAAAGGAGAAAGAAACATTTTTTTAAAGAAGAAATTATATATGGAAGACTGAGGAATAGTATACAATATAATGCATTCAGGAAACTTCATTTAGGTCAATGGCATGAAGGAACCAGAAGAAGGGTGCCCAAAATAAGAGAATGTGGTTAATTGTGGGAACTGAGGCTGCAGAAGTAAGCAGGAATAGATTGGAGAGGGTCATATTTGTTGTGCCAGAAAGAGTCCAAAGCAGAGGGTGTTGATTATGTCAGTTATTTAGGGTCTACTAAGGAGGAGGGGTTTATAGGAAATCAGAAGGAGCAGACAGAGGTAGGAAATAAAATTAAGAGAGAGGGTTGTCACAGAAATTAAAGGAGAGAGTTTTCAGAAGAACAACATAATCAGTAAGATCAAATGCTCTCAAGCAGTTTAAGGAGATGAGGAATGAAAAGCGTCCATTAGATTTAGCAATGAGAACTTGTGGCCGATGACCTCAGTAAGACCACTTGTAGTAGAAGCAGAGGCCAAATTATGACAGATTGAGCATTTAACAGGAAGTAAGGAAATGAGAAAAAGAACAGTAGCTAGAGGGAGATGGAAATGGAAAGAATTGTTTGTTTAAGATAGGAGAGGCCTTGGTGTACTATGAGAAGTAACTGGCAGACAACAAAGTATATTTATTAAGGGCTTATTAAGTCCTGGATGAAGACATGAAAGCTCAGAGAAATTAAGCAACTTGTTTTGGGTCACACAGCTAGGAAGGGAAGGAACAGGGATTTGAACCTAGGTCCCACTTCCCAGAGCTCATACTCTTAACCATTGTGCTCTTATCCACTATGTAAGATGCTGCTGCTGACGACAATGGTAGTGATAATGGTGAGGATAAGGCAAGGATTCTTCCTTTGAAGGAGAAAAAATTAATGAAATGGATATTGTGCATGTGAAGCTTATAATTATTGGTGGCTTAATTTTTGCAATTGAAATTGTAGCTTTGTAATGGTAATGATTTGAAAAGACCCTGATGCTGGGAAAGATTGAGGGCAGGAGGAGAAAGGGACGACAGAGGATGAAATGGTTGGATGGCATCACCGACTCAGTGGGTTTGGGTGGAGTCCAGGAGTTGGTGACGGACAGGGAAGCCTGGTGTGCTATGGTTCATGGGGTTGCAAAGAGTCGGACACAACTGAGTGACTGAACTGAACTGAACTGAATGGTAATGATTCATAATCTACATCACAAGTCAGCTAAAAATAAAACAGGTAAAATAGCTTTAAAAAGATGTGAAGTATTTGCAGGTATAAAATTCTAAACCTGTGTTTTAAATTACTTTACAGGTTCTAAATAAAGTTACTTATAAATTGCATTTAGGATGTGTAAGCCTTTCTACCTAGGTGTGCTATGCCACCGTTATGCTTGTGACGATGGATGCTAAAATTGACTGCTTCTTAAATCAGCCATCTGTTTGTAGTCTGGAAGTAACACAGATGAAAAACAAATGGGATACTGTTGGGAAGAAGCATATTTTTGTAGTTTTTTACTTCAGAAAAGAATGAATGTCTTATTTAAATACACTATCATATTAAAGTTCAGCTTGTGGAAAATGCTTACAAGCAGTTTTTATGATATTTTGATAAACATTGCAGTAATATGTAAGTGGGGAAAAAAATGGCTCAAGAGAAAGGAAATTAATGATGTCTGGGAAGGAGCCAGCTGTATGACTACCTGTGTGGAGGATCAGTTTTTAGGAAAGCGTTCTTATTTCTCCTACCAATGCCTTCAGTCGTCAAATATTAAAATTTAGAAATATGTCCAAGACAAAATTGACCCATGGGAAAGACAGCAGCCAAGGTTATGAAAACATTAGAAAACACTGAGTTATCCCACCTCCTCATCGCACCAGTGAGAAACTACAAAATGATGAAAATGCATATGCTGCCAGCTGGGCCATCTGTTCCAGCTAGTGCTGGCCTGGTCAGCGTGGAGAATGGAGACACGTGGGCAGAGAGATTTCACGTGTTGCAGGAAGTATAGTTGTGGTGTCTTGGCAGGTCATTCTCTTTGAATCAAAATGAAGCAAATGTTTTGGCATTAGAGAGCTACATACGGTACACCATCCTTCCAGTGGAACAGGGATGTATGGTTTGGTTCCCTGACTGTGGTGGCCAGTCCTATATCATATATCAGAACATAAAAAGCACGAAAAACCAAGAGATGTTCTCCTTTCCCCTGCTTACTAACCCAGTTATCTCTGCTTGACCTATAAAACAGAATAGGAAGGAATGATAGCAATCATACTAAAGAAAGCTAAGTGCTCTGCATGTATTAGCTCAAATATCCTATTTAAAATTCTTTGGAAAAGATAATATGTGTGAAAATTAAAGCTAGGAGTGTTTGAATGACTTGCCCCAAATCAGACAGGCAGTGAGCTGAGCATAGACTCAGGGTGTGTCTAACTGCTGAGCTCAGTCTCTTAATCATAAAGTTATAGTCCTTTGTGTGTCTGAAGAGAATGTGGTTGATGCTATTTTGCAGATGACTTAAAATTCAAGGTAGCTTAAATATGTCTATTTTCCTTTGCCTTCCTTCCTTGCTGAGCATTGGGGTCTCAGCCTAAACCTCACTTTATTAGTAAAAGCCTGAGTTATGGCTTGACTTGAGTCTAATGTTTGAAAATTGACCAATAAGAGTGTCAAACCCTGACCATCTACCCACTTATTGGGAAAGAGGTAATTAATGAAAAATCATCTGTAATCAGAAGCATATATTCTGATGGAGACAGACATTTGGACAGATTTTTTAAAAATTAAGGTATTCTTGATATACAATTCTATATAAGTTGTGGGTGTACAACAGTGATTCACAATTTTAAAGGTTATACTTCATTTATAGTTATTATAAAGTTGTATAATATTGGCTATATTTTTTAAAGGACATTATGAATCTACCTGACTTGAAGATGGGAAAATAAGTTCAGTATTATTTCTTTATTGAATCCTAGTAGTGAATCCCACTCCCATCCCTGGCACAAATAAATGTAGTTTTGATGATCTGTTAGAGCTAAAATTTTTGAAGCAGGAAATTTTTGCATTCCCATCATTGTGCCAGATCCTGCAGTTAGAGGTGCTTCATTCATCCACCTCTAGGCTGCCCTTCACACTAGTGGAAGTCTCTAGTGATTGCTGCCTACTCTGGTCTTCAGAGTCAGCAGAGGCACCTCTGTCACATTACTGCATGAGTCATTTCTCATGAATAGAGCAGCGTCAAGGTGTATGTAGTTGGAAGTTGGGAGAAGAGGGGGGTGGACACCAACAATTGATAAATATTCAACAATTTGATAAATATTTACCAAAGTTGACACCAGAGATACAGTTTTGAATCAATCACAATTTTAACCTGGGAGTAAACTGACTGTGCAGAGTTGCAAAGGTCAGAGTAAGTAAAATGTTAAAGGAACACATAAAAGGGGCAGAATTTCTCTTTAGCAAAGACATGAAAGCTGCTTAATTGTGTAAATGAAATTGAGGGATCTGGACAGAGGGGAATAGTTCAGAAAGTGGAACTAGGCTGTGGCACAAGCTGATTCTGGAGACAAGGGAGAACATTATGGGTCATATTGTGGAGTCTGGACTCGTTGATGGTTCATCAGGAAAGTTGCGTGACTAATTTGCATGTTAGAAGTATCACTCTGGGCACAGGATGTGGAGATTATTTTCAGAAGGGTAGGAGTGGAGGAGAGAAACTCTTAGCGGTAACCCAGGGGAGAAGTGATGGGGGCTAAGCCACAGTGATGATGGAGGACATGGAGAGAATACATCTATAGGATATTTTAGAGAAATATAATCCAGAAGTTAGGAAGCTGGATCTGAGGTTAAGTGATGGGTCAAAGCTAACACTAAGGTTTCTGACCTGGGTAGGAGGTGATGGTCTTCATTCTGCCAATCAAGGATGATGAGTTGAATCAGATGTGTTGGGATATTCAACTGAAAGTGTCCAAGATACAATAATAACAAGCTCAGGGAATGCTTTGGGCTTGAGATAGAAACTAGAAATGAGCTATTTTCCATAGGAGTAGATGAGATTACCCTGGAGAGGGGGAAGGGAAAAGAGAGGAGTAGATTAACTTCTGAGAAATACTGACGTTTATGGAAGGGGTAAAAGCTTAATAATAGGAATTTGCAAAAGACCCTGGGAAGAGACAGGTGAGAGGTAGGAGAGACGAAGTGGTTGAGTGTCCCAGAGGCCAAAGGAAGAGAGCATTTCTAGAAGGAATGAGAAAGTCAGCTGGCCAAACCTGTGGAGAAGTCAAGTGAAATAAAGCCTGAGAAAGGGTCCATGCAATGTAGAAGCATAGAGATATCAGTGATCTTGAATTAGACTTTATATGTCTAGAAATTTCTCAAGTGCTAAGGCAGTGAGTAAAGGTAAATACTTTTGTCATTTTTATTTTAAAGCCTGAATCATCATTTTTAATAACCAAGGAGTCTTTTAATAGCCAAAATTTTAGTGTATGATTTGATTTTTGATTCATATTTTGATTCATATTTTGAATCAGATTTTTTTCAGATAACATTAAGTATCACATGGTATGTTTCTGAAAAGAGTGCACTTTGTTAAACTTTTTAGATTGAGAGTAGTTCACCTAGTGAGAATAAAATCAACCAGGCATCATGCTTTATCCTTTTAATGCTTAGCGTAATTACAATATAAAGTATTGCTAATGTCAAGGGAAGGTACAAAAGCATTAAAAGCTTAATAATAGTAATAGCCTATACTAAATAGTATTTTGTATTTCTGTATATGTTTAACCATGAATAAAAGCTTCTCTCTCTCTCTCTTTAGTGGCTAAGTTGTGTCTAATTCTTGCGACCCCATGGACTATAGCCTGTCAAGCTCCCGTCCATGGGATTCTCCAGGCAAGAACACTGGAGTGGGGTGCCATTTCCTTCTCCAGAATAAAACCTTATGATCTAATAAATATATTTAGAAGAACAGGAGGTAACTGGGATTAGGGAAAATAGTCATCAGAGCTTTCAGCAATATGGTAAATCCTCAAATTAATTCTCCACATATTTATCCTGTGTGGGCTTGCCCATGTATACAGTCTTTCATAGACAAATTAATTTAGAAGATGAAGCAAACGTATTTAAAGGGATAAAAAATATATATTCTGACATTTCATCTTAAGTTGAATCCCTAATGAAATGCCTTTCTTTCAACCTTTCTTTACAAGTTAATCCTTTTAAAAAGTATCAGTAATGGCCAATTGTAAAAGAAAGTGAGAAATAGAAACTAGAATCAATACTCCCTTAGGAGTACATAATCAAACAAGAAATAGTTATTCTGCAACAAGAACATCATGGTTACTGTGGGAATTCATGTTGTTGTGTTGTCTTTAGAATACTTCTTCAAGAATACTTTTTAGAAAATGGCTTTTATGTGATGGTGCATAGACTCTTGGGGTTGCCTCTCACATGTACTTAAAATATGAATCATGACCTAAGTTTCTTGGATCTCTTCAGAATCATCTTACCAAGGAAATTTCATTTAGAAAGTCCCGAAGTACTTTCCAATCATTAATTATGAAAGACAGACTCAGGGTTTTGAGTTTTAACTGGTTGCAATTTTTGACATTTCCAGATTATGCCTGGAAAAAAAATTCTAAGTTCTTGTGTATATTTTTTTTTCCTGTAGTCCTTTAAGAAATAAGTTGTAGACTTATATCCACTTTGTAATTTTAACAAGGCATTGTAAGTTTTCCTAGATTGCAATTAATATCTAGCATTTTTCATGATAACACATTGAAACTCTTAATTTTAGAACAAATCTGTATTTAATATTTATACAATGTTTCCAGATGTGGTCTTCTAAGACATTTGAAATTTCTATTCAAAAATATCTTCTTATATTGTTGTCAGAATGTCAGTAATAAATGGTTGAATTAGCATTATATCTCATTGGTTTAATTTCTAGTACTGGTTAAAATCAATGCATTATTTTAGTATAGATTCTATTATTTAAAGCCTCTTGTTACTCCTCTATATCTTGTGATATAGAAATGTTGAAATACACAAAAGAAAAAGCCAGACTATAAAGCTAAAGATCACCCTCCCTTCCAAAGAGGAACTGATATTATTCTAGTGACATAGTGGTTGCTAAAATATTATTTTGCTCACCTATCCTTTTCTTCTCAATTCCAGTATATTCTTACTTCATACTTGATGCCTAAAATAAAAATATTTCCCACAAGATTTTTGGTGACCTTTTGCTGTTCTCAGCTTGACGGGGCAGCTTGCTGATGGCTGCCCCTCTAGGCCTTCATTCCATAGTCTGTATTATGCTAGTACAGAGAAAGCCACTGAAACAGTGATCATTCTTGTTTCTGAAGCCAAAAATCTGTGATCTATTGGTTTGGAAATAAGTTCCTGTTGGTTAGGGATTGTATGGTGCATGTATTCTATATATTGTTCAAAACAGTTGATGGCCTAAGTAGTATAAATATATTTGGTGATTATTAATTATAACTTTCCACTTTCGAAAACAATTTAAGATTATTTGCAACATAAAAAGAATGACAAAATGGAGTTCACAAAGTGAAGTATGGAAAGAAATCATTTGAAAGATATAGAAGTAACCTCCTAACTGTTAAGTTAATTACTGTATTGAGCTCTCAAATTAACTCTGAGGCATTCCACTTTAGCTTTAATGAAGTACTGGTACTGGACTAGTTAACCCACTGTAATCAGTCTTAAAATGGGACAAAATATATGTGGAAACTGTTTTGACTTTTACTGCATAACAGTCAGTGTAAGACAGAAGGTGAGCTGCATGATTGACCTAGCTTTCTGCCTGCAGATAATTTCCTAACTGTGGAGCAAGCAGTAAGCTGAAGCCCAAACAGAGCTGACATGAGGAGATAAAGATCAGAGTCTGGGGCAGATGAATTGCCAGGAAATACCTGGAGTAACAGCCAAATTTGGCCTTGGAATACAGAATGAAGCAGGGCAAAGGCTAATAGAGTTTTGCCAAGAGAACGCTCTGGTCATAGCAAACACCCTCTTCCAACAAAACAAGAGAAGACTCTACACATGGACATCACCAGATGGTCAACACCAAAATCAGATTGATTATATTCTTTGCAGCCAAAGATGGAGAAGCTCTATACAGTCAACAAAAACAAGACCAGGAGCTGACTGTGGCTCAGATCATGAACTCCTTATTGCCAAATTCAACTTAAATTGATAAAAATAGGGAAAACCACTAGACCATTCAGGTATGACCTGGATCAAATCCCTTATGATTATACAGTGGAAGTGAGAAATAGATTTAAGAGACTAGATCTGGTAGATAGAGTGCCTGATGAACTATGGTCGGAGGTTCGTGACATTGTACAGGAGATAGGCAGGGATCAAGACCATCCCCATGGAAAAGAAATGCAAAAAAGCAAAATGGCTGTCTGGGGAGGCCTTGCAAATAGCTGTGAAAAGAGAAGTGAAAAGCAAAGGAGAAAAGAAAAGATATAAACATCTGAATGCAGAGTTCCAAAGAATAGCAAGGAGAGATAAGAAAGCCTTCATCAGGGATCAATGCAAAGAAATAGAGGAAAAGAACAGAATGGGAAAGACTAGAGATCTCTTCAAGAAAATTAGAGATACCAAGGGAACATTTCATGCAAAGATGGGCTCGATAAAGGACAGAAATGGTATGGACCTAACAGAAGCAGAAGATATTAAGAAGAAGTGGCAGGAATACACAGAACTATACAAAAAAGATCTTCACGACCAAGGTAATCATGATGATGTGATTACTCACCTAGAGCCAGACATCTTGGAATGTGAAGTCAGGTGGGCCTTAGAAAGCATCATTATGAACAAAGCTAGTGGAGGTGATGGAATTCCAGTGGAGCTATTTCAAATCCTGAAAGATGATGCTGTGAAAGTGCGGCACTCAATATGCCAGCTAATTTGGAAAACTCAGCAGTGGCCACAGGACTGGAAAAGGTCAGTTTTCATTACAATCCCAAAGAAAAGCAATGCCAAAGAATGCTCAAACTACCACAAAATTGTACTCATCTCACACGCTATTAAAGTAATGCTCAAACTTCTCCAAAGCAGGCTTCCGCAGTACATGAACCGTGAACTTCCAGATGTTCAAGCTGGTTTTAGAAAAGGCAGAGGAACCAGAGATCAAATTGCCAACATCCGCTGGATCATGGATAAAGCAAGAGAGTTCCAGAAAAACATCTATTTCTGCTTTATTGACTATGCCAAAGCCTTTGACTGTGTGGATCACAATAAACGGTGGAAAATTCTGAAAGAGATGGAATACCAGACCACCTGACTTGTCTCTTGAGAAACCTATATGCAGGTCAGGAAGCAACAGTTAGAACTGGACATGGAACAACAGACTGGTTCCAAATAGGAAAAGGAGTACATCAAGGCTATGTATTGTCACCCTGCTTATTTAACATCTATGCAGAGTACATCATAAGAAACGCAGGCCTGGAAGAAGCACAAGCTGGAATCAAGATTGCCAGGAGAAATATCAATAACCTCAGATATGCAGATGACAGCACCCTTATGGCAGAAAGTGAAGAGGAACTAAAGAGCCTCTTGATGAAAGTGAAAGAGGAGAGTGAAAAAGTTGGCTTAAAGCTCAACATTCAGAAAACAAAGATCATGGCATCTGGTCCCATCACTTCATGGGAAATAGATGGGGAAACAGTGGAAACAGTGTCAGACTTCTATTTTTTTTTGGCTCCAAAATCACTGCAGATGAAGACTGCAGCCATGAAATTAAAAGACGCTTACTCCTTGGAAGGAAAGTTATGACCAACCTAGATAGCACATTGAAAAGCAGAGACATTACTTTGCCAACAAAGATCCATCTAGTCAAGGCTATGGTTTTTCCTGTGGTCATGGATGGATGTGAGAGTTGGAGTGTGAAGAAGGCTGAGCACCGAAGAATTGATGCTTTTGAACTGTGGTGTTGGAGAAGACTGTTGAGAGTCCCTTGTACTGCAAGGAGATCCAACCAGTCCATTCTGAAAGAGATCAGCCCTGGGATTTCTTTGGAAGGAATGATGCTAAAGCTGAAACTCCAGTACTTTGGCCACCCCATGCGAAGAGTTGACTCATTGGAAAAGACTGTGATGCTGGGAGGGATTGAGGGCAGGAGGAGAAGGGTACTACAGAGGGTGAGATGGCCTGATGGCATCACTGACTCGATGGACGTGAGTCTGAGTGAACTCCGGGAGTTGGTGATGGACAGGGAGGCCTGGCACGTTGTGATTCATGGGGTCACAAAGAGTTGGACACAACTGAGCGACTGAACTGAACTGAACTGAATGTGATGGATGGTGCGAAGAGGGAACCTCTCAAACGAAAGATCCTAGAAGTCTTGTGAATATTGTCATGATTTCTTGGTTGGCCACTGGGCTGTGCAAGTACAGAATGAGTCTATGTTCCACTTACCAGACAGAACTTATACAGGGGTAAGAACAGAATAGAAATAGTAGAGGGTGTGTAGTGCTGGAGTACACTGAAGGGCTGACCTAGCTAGAGGAAGAGATCATGGTAACACCTTGAAAATACTCTGCGCCTCCAGCTAAGATACCAAAAAGGCCAGAAAGGCCATTCCTTAGCAGTCAAAACATGACCTAGAGCAAGACTTCCGCTAGAATCACCAATTCTTGACAGAGATCCTTAAGGATTATAGAATATGCATGCTGACTTCTGCCAAGTTAGAGGGACATGGGAAATTCACTGGGAGTTCTACATGTCTATGCTAATAAAAAAGCTTTTATGAAACAAAGCTTACCCAGTATAAGATGATCAGTGAGTCGCTGAAGTTCCTGCCAGAACAATAATCAAAACTCTTCAAGGGAAAATAAACTCTGTCATTTCAACAGAATTCAGTCTCTACATGGTATCATCATCAATATAGATATGGTAATAGATAGGAAAATAGGACTTGCAGTTCAGGGAAAAAAAAAAAAGTAGTCAATAGAAATAAATCCTGAGATTGCCCAGCTGTTGAATTTAACAGAGACTTTAAAGCAGCTATTATAAAAATGTACAAAGAAGTAATGGAAAATAGGTTCAAAGCATTAAATGAAAGCATAGTGAGTTTAACATAGAATCTTAACAGAGAAGTATAAATTGTAAGAAAATAACCAAATGGAAATTCTGGAGCTAAAAAATAAAACTGAAATGAAAAATTTATTCGTTCAGCTTAAAAGCATACTAGATAAGCAGAAGAAAGAGTCAGTGAATTTGAAGACAAAAATAGAAATTAGCAATTGGCACATCAAACAGGACAAAGTTTAAAGGAAAACTTCAGAGACCTGTTGGCCAATGTTCTAAAATATAAATAATAGAATTTCCAGAAGGAGAAGAGAGTGAGAGTTGGGCATAAAAATCTTTGAAGATATCATGGCCAAATATTCCCCAAATTTGATTAAAAACATTTAAGATTAAATTTAAATTTGGAAAGCTTAGCTAAATACAAAGAAATTCATATGTAACCAGTTAAACAACTAAAAACCAAGGATGAAAGTAAAACCTTTAAAGTAGCCAGAGACAAATGATACCTTAAACATAAGTAAGTGTGACTAGATTCTTTTTGTCAGGAATAGTGGAAGCCAGGAGATTTGAATGGCATTATTAAAGTGAAGACAAAAAAAGAAAAAAGAAAACCTGTCAGCCCAGGCTTCTATATCTAATGTATATATCCTCAAAATAAAATTTAAAAAAATATTCTCATGTAAGTGTCAGCTGAACTAATTCATTGTCATCAGATCTGTACTGTGGGAAATTCTAAAAGACATCATTCTAGTTAATAGGAAATAATAGTAGTGGAAATCTGGATCCGTATGAAATAAAGAAGGTATAAAGAACACTGAATATGATGTAACAGTGATTGAATATAAAATATGGTAGTTTTCTTTTCTTTATAATATCCTAAAATAAAAGAAGAAAAACTAATTACATTAAAATGTGAGATTTTAAATGCTTGTTTATTATACCACTTCACACTTGACCCTTTACACATCCTTTTTCACATTTTTTACTTCTTCATATCTTTAAACTTCACATTCCACACCTTACAAAATTTGCAAGGTTATTAGTGAAGTCGCTTAGTCATGTCCAACTGTGGCCCCATGGACTGTAGCCTACCATGCTCCTCCATCCATGGGATTTTCAAGGCAAGAGTACTGGAGTGGGTTGCCATTATTACTTGCCCCAAAACAAAAGGGACAAGTGAAAAAGTGATAGATGTACACCTAACCATATCAATAATTACATTAAATATAAATCGATTAAACACTGATTAAAAAGCACAGATTGTTAAACTGGATATAAAAATTGAGAGCCACATATATCCTGTTGTAAGAGATGCAGTTTAGGTAGAAAAATATAATCAGATTGAAATAAAAGAATGGAAAAAATAAATACTATGCCAATAGCATGTATAAAAAGGTAGTATGGTTATATTAATACTAATATGAGACAAAATATCAAGACAAAGAGTACCACAAAAGGTAAACAGGAATATTTAATGAGAATAAAAGGTACAATTCAGTAAGAAGTTGTACTGATCCTAAATATGTGTGTGTGTGTGTATATATATATATATGTAAAATTAAATAGAGTCTCAAAATTCATAAAGCAAAACTGAAAAAACTAAGGGAGAAATAATCAAATCCAAAATCATAATGGAGTTTTAAAATGAAGATCATGGATCTGGTCCCATCACTTCATGGGAAATAAATGGGGAAACAGTAGAAACAGTGTCAGACTTTATTTTGGGGGGCTCCAAAATCACTGCAGATGGTGACGGCAGCCATGAAATTAAAAGACACTTACTCCTTGGAAGAAAAGTTATGACCAACCTAGATAGTATATTCAAAAGCAGGGACATTACTTTGCCGACTAAGGTCCGCCTAGTCAAGGCTATGGTTTTTCCAGTGGTCATGGGGTGTGAGAGTTGGACTGTGAAGAAGGCTGAGCGCCGAAGAATTGATGCTTTTGAACTGTGGTGTTGGAGAAGACTCTTGAAGGTCACTTGGACTGCAAGGAGATCCAACCAGTCCATTCTGAAGGAGATCAACCCTGGGATTTCTTTGGAAGGAATGATGCTAAAGCTAAAACTCCAGTACTTTGGCCACCTCATGTGAAGAGTTGACTCATTGGAAAAGACTCTGATACTGGGAGGGATTGGGGGCAGGAGGAGAAGGGGATGATAGAGGATGAGGTGGCTGGATGGCATCACTGACTCGATGTACGTGAGTCTGAGTGAACTCCGGGAGATGGTGATGAACAGGGAGGCCTGGCGTGCTGCGATTCATGGGGTCGCAAAGAGTCGGACACGACTGAGTGACTGAACTGAACTGAACTAAAGTATAATTCTGAGTTCCATAACATACTAGGCAAAAAACGGAAACAGTCATTATCTTGTTCTGTCTGGTTCAGTTCAGTTCAGTCGCTCAGTCGTGTCGGACTCTTTGCGACCCCATGAATCGCAGCACGCCAGGCTTCCCTGTCCATCACCATCTCCCAGAGTTCACTCAGACTCAATGTCCATCGAGTCTGTGATGCCATCCAGCCATCTCATCCTCGATCGTCCCCTTCTCCTGCCCTCAATCCCTCCCAGCATCAGAGTCTTTTCCAATGAGTCAACTCTTCACATGAGGTGGCCAAAGTACTGGAGTTTCAGCTTTAGCATCATTCCTTCCAAAGAACATCCAGAGCTGATCTCCTTCAGAATGGACTGGTTGGATCTCCTTGCAGTCCAAGGGACTCTCAAGAGTCTTCTCCAACACCACAGTTCAAAAACATCAATTCTTTGGGGCTCAGCTTTCTTCACAGGCCAACTCTCACATCTATACATGACCATGGTGGAGGGTAACCTGGATGAACAGACTTTCTCTAGCACTGAATTCTGAGAGGGATTCATGATTCATATACTTAAAGACACTTTCTTATGGATTAAGTTTCTGAAATGATAGAGAATCTTCAAATGGACTTCTTGTTTACATTATTTTATAAAAAAAATTTTTAAAATACATTTAATTTCTGTTTGAAAATAGATTTAGATAACATTTTACTTTTTCAGTTTATTTATTTTAACACAAAAATAGGATTTAGAATGGCTGAAAATATTAGCATGACCCTCAGAAACTTTCTTTAAATTCAGGTGGTTAAGTAAAACATTTAAGTTGGTCAGTATGAGGCTGAATTTGCAAACTGGTTTCTGATGTCCTATTTTCTAGTTAAAAAGAAATCTGTGTGTTTTAGGTTATAGAGATGCAGGTGGCATTTCATTATGAAAATTCAGGCACTCTGTTTGTATTTGTGTCTATATGGAGCACCATCCCACTTGTTCATGGACGTGGCCTTAGGGTTGCCTTTGGGTAGGGCCAAATTTTTTTTCTTAAAATAGTGCTTTGAAATTTGTCAAGCACTTGGACAGAGCAGGAGGGCACTTGGCGCCAGAAGGGAAAAAAGCATTGAAAAGGGAGGTAGAAGAACACTGGATGAATTTGGCTGACTTCACAGCGTTGCCTGGGGTCTGCTCTGGTTTGGAATATGAATTAGGCGGTTTGTGATTGGTACACATTATTTTATCACACAAGGAAAATTGGTAGATTTTTTCCCTCTTGTTACTCTGTAAAATGAAATCTGTAGTATATTTGCTTGCATAGTTACTAAACATTATAGCTTCTCATAGTCAAGAGGAGATTAAATTTCAAGATGACCTAGAGGAAAATATGCCAAATCAGGAGCAACATCAAAGATTTTGTTTTTTAAGTAGCATATTCAAAGGTAAGAGTTCTGAGCCAATAATTAACTTAGATATTTCAGTTGAAATACTGATTTTCTCCTAGGAAATACTTTTGGATATTCTCTTTTAAATTGTATTATTTTTTATTTAAGTATGACAGTTGCATAGAAAGCTCAGCAACTTTAATCCAGAACATTTTGAATGGTTTGTAATATATATTCCAGAACAAAAAAAGTATCATAGAATCTTCTATGACTTTATATTTTCATCCCCAAAGGACATATAAAAAACCTGTATGTGAGGGGTTTTTTTTCCAGTAAGACAATATAATGAACTAATCTTTCTCTCAAGGGTTGACATTTTGGGTTACTATTATCAAACTGGGAAATATAAATGGTCTGGTTTATTGAGTTTCTCTTCTAAATGAAGGTACTTCCTCATGCACACAGTATAATAAGAGTACATAAATTATGTTTATTTTGTGACAAGATCCATACAGAAATGTTTAAATTGCTTCGAGTAAATATTAACTGTCACTTATTTAGCCATTGCAGAACTTATGTAATATTTAACATCTATTCAGGTATAGTTGTATGGTTGAAGCAGTCTAATTTCAGTGTTATCAGTTCTCATTTTTGGTTAAGGTTACTTACAGCTCTATTTTGTGTATCATCTTGTTTTGTAAATAGGTGCAATTTGCTGACATATTAAGCTAGTAATCAGGAATAGCTAATTCCTTCTCTAATTAATGAACAAAGAACCACCTAGTTTTATGTCCCTAAAGTGTGCATCACTTCATGGCAAATAGATGGGGAAACAGTGACAGACGTTGTTTTGGGGGGGCTCCAAAATCACTGCAGGTGGTGACTGAAGCCACAAAATTAAAAGACGCTTACTCCTTGGAAGAAAAGTTATGACCAACCTAGACAGCATATTAAAAAGAAGAGACATTACTTTACAGCAAAGGTCCATCTAGTCAAAGCTATGGTTTTTCTGGTAGTCATGTATGGATGTGAGAGTTGGACTGTGAAGAAAGCTGAGCGCCGAAGAATTGATGCTTTTGAACTGTGGTGTTGGAGAAGACTGTTGAGAGTCCCTTGGACTGCAAGGAGATCCAGCCAGTCCATCCTAAAGGGGATCAGTCCTGGGTGTTCATTGGAAGGACTGATGCTGAAGCTGAAACTCCAATATTTGGCCACCTAATGAGAACAGACTCATTTGAAAAGACTCTGATGCTGGGAGGGATTGAGGGCAGGAGGAGAAGGGGACGACAGAGGAAGAGATGGCTGAATGGCATCACCGACTCAATGGACATGAGTTTGAGTGAACTCTGAGAGTTGGTGATGGACAGGGAGGCCTGACATGCTGCGGTCCATGGGGTTGCAGAGTCGAACACAGCTGAGTGACTGAACTGAACTGAATGTGCATATGTCCAAGGGATGGGGAAGGCTATGTATATGTCATAGGGGGCAGAGAAGATGATCCAATGCATGATGTGAAAAAAAAAGTATTAGAACTTCTCTTTTTATACTATTCATTTTGGCATTATCCTATCCTACAATTTCTAATTTTGAGTGTATTTTGTAATGTGTATAATATAATAGTGCAGTAATATTTCATTGGTGGTGCTTCATATCCCTACTTATTCTTTTTAGTCTCTTTTGCTGAGCTTTATTATTTGAATAGTGGATGGCTGAGTTCTTAAAGCACTTCTTTTACCTCTCTATATTTAACCTGTTTTAACTCCCCAACTCCTTAAACCTGTTGGACATTTTCATTATTCAGTAAATATTTATATGGACTGTGGTTCTCCCTAAGTAAATCCTTGTGTGTGTGTGTGTGTGTGTGTGTGTGTGTGTGTGTGTGTGTGTGTGTGTGCTCAGTTGTGTCTGACTCTTTGGGACCCCATGGACTGTAGCCCACCAACTCCTCTGTTCATGGGATTTCCCAGTGGAGTGGGTTACCATTTCCTCCTCCAGGATATCTACCTGACCCAGGAATAGGAAACCAGTGTTTCCTGTATCTCCTGAATTGGCAGGCAGATTCTTTATCACTGAGTCACCTGGGAAGCCAAGGAAATCCTTCCGTTCCACAACTGAAGGGTAAAAAGGAGCCCATGATTTGTTTCCTGCCTGTCTGGATCCTTTAGACCATCTGCTCCTTGCCTCCAGTCTGCTGGAAGACAGCATCCTGGATGCTTAAAGCTGCCCTAGATTTAGATTTGTGATCCTTCTTAACTTTATATTTTACTACTGCTGACCTTTTTGCCTCTCAGTCATACCCCCTTCATCCTTGGTCCCTTAACTGGGAATCATCACACGTTTGATTTTTGGATGAGTTTGTACGGGAAAATTTTTAATTCTCTGTATCAGTGGAAATGTAGTGAAGACTTATCATGTTTCATGGTCCATAAATTAGAGAGCCTGAAAGGTGTAAACATTAAAAGAAAAATGGGAAAAAATAAGAGAAAAGGCATGGGAGTGACAGCGAGAGAGACAGGACAACCTGGGGGAGGAGACAGAGGTAGAGATGAGGTACATAGATAGAGAGACAGGTGGATGGAAAAATAGATAAAGGCATCAGTTCAGTTCAGTTCAGTCGCTCAGTCGTCTCTGACTCTTTGCGACCGCATGAATTGCAGCACGCCAGGCTTCCCTGTCCATCACCAACTCCCGGAGTTCACCCAAACTGATGTGCATCGAGTCAGTGATGCCATCCAGCCATCTCATCCTCTGTCATCCCCTTCTCCTCCTGCCCCCAATCCCTCCCAGCATTAGAGTCTTTTCCAATGAGTCAACTCTTCATATGAGGTGGCCAGAGTATTGGAGTTTCAGCTTTAGCATCATTCCTTCCAAAGAACACCCAGGACTGATCTCAGAGCAGACCAATTCCATGATATGATGATCTAAACTATAAAATTAATTTCCAGTTATCATTGCCTTTATCTTCCTGAAGACTATGTATCAGCTGTAATCACACAGACATAGTTAGTGCTGCAGTATTTCAGGTTCATTGACAGCCAAGCAACTTTCAGATCCATACACCAAATATCACCATTCTGTACTACCTGAAAAATCTTAGCTTTTCCTTCTTTAATGAGGAAATTTGTGCTTGTTATATTTTATTCTGTTCTTGGGTTTCCTGTATCTTGGTCTTATCCAAGAGAGGTTACCATTATAACCAGAGGGAGCTGAACCTGAGGGGCAGCCAATTGAATTAATTTATAAGTCCCTTACTGGCAAACTCTGATTTTATTTTTACATTTGTGATATTGTGATTTATAATATGAAATACATATTTGGTCTTGACTTATTTCCTACAACAGAGCTCCTAAAACCCTTGGAATTTCCTGCAATAAAAACCATAAAAGTGTCTTTTCTTATGTTAATAAGGTGATTTTTATGTATGGATGTGAAAGTTGGACTGTGAAGAAGGCTGCGCTCCAAAGAATTGATGCTTTTGAACTGTGGTGTTGGAGAAGACTCTTGAAGGTCACTTGGACTGCAAGGAGATCCAACCAGTCCATTCTGAAGGAGATCAACCCTGGGATTTCTTTGGAAGGAATGATGCTAAAGCTGAAACTCCAGTACTCTGGCCACCTCATGTGAAGAGTTGACTCATTGGAAGAGACTGTGATGCTGGGAGGGATTGGGGGCAGGAGGAGAAGGGGATGACAGAGGATAAGATGGCTGGATGGCATCACTGACTCGATGGACATGAGTCTGAGTGAACTCCGGGAGTTGCTGATAGACAGGGAAGCCTGGCGTGCTGTGATTCATGGGGTCGCAAAGAGTCTGACACGACTGAGTGACTGAACTGAACTGAACTAGCTGACAGGTGGCTCTAGTGGTAAAGAGCCCGCCTGCCAATGCAGGAGACATGAGACTTGGGTTTGATACCTGGGTCAGGAAGATCCCCTGGAGAAGGCAATGCCAAGCCATTACAGTATTCTTGCATGTAGAGTCCTATGAAGAGAGGAGCCTGGTGGCTATAGGCCATAGAGTCGCAAAGAGTCAGACACTACTGAAGTGACATAGCACGTAGATAACCTAAGGATGGGGCTGTCTGCCTGTGGTGGTAATCATGTGATTAGAGGGTTGGCACTTTGAATAAATCTTTCCACCCCTTCTGCCTTCCAAGAGGGGAGAGGAGCTGGAGATTGAATTATCAGGAATGGCAGAAATGACCAATCAGTTGTGACTGTAATGAAGTCTTCATAAAAACCCAAAAGAATAGGGCTCAGAGAGCTTCAGTGGACTGTGGCACATCTGGAGAGGGCATGGAAGCTCTGTACCCGTTCCCCACACCTCACCCAATGCATCTCTTCCTTCTGGTGCTCCTGAGTTATATACTTTTTACAGTAAACCAGTGACTTAGTAACATGTTTCTCTGAGTTTTGTGAACCGCTCTGGCAAATAAATCAAACCTGAGGAGGGGGCCTTGGTAACCTCTGATTTGTAGCCAGTCACTGAGAAGTCTAGGTAAGAACCTGGACTTGTGACTGGTGTCTGAAATCCAGAGAGGGTTCATGCAACCTCCCGTCTGTAGCTGATTGGTCCAGAAGCAGAGGTGGGTTTGTGATTGGCAGTCTGAAGTCAGGGCAGAGTGAGGGCATTTTTCATATAACTGACCCTTAACCTGTAGGATCTGTTGCTGTCTCCAGGTAGATAGTGTCAAAATTGAGTTAAATTGTAGGACACCAAGAGAATTGCTTGGATGTATGAGAAATTGACAGAGAATTACATAATTATCTGTAATTGTGCAACCAGGTCAATATACAATGAAGTTAATTTACTTAATGTTGCTTTCAATTATTAGAGGTATATTTTTATTTTATTTCAGAATTACATAAATAATATACATGGTTGTAAGTATCTATAAAATCCACAAAATAAGATTATTCCAAGAAGTCTTATTTTTCTTCTCTTCTCTATTTCATTCCCCATTGTAACCATTTTAAAAATGTGAGAGTTTCTTGTTAATAATATAAGTAAATATCTCAATATTTGTATATATCTATACCAATGTCTGTATCTGTGTGTCTCCTTCCCTCTCATAGATAAATAACAATAAATGTACATATACATTGTTGTTTTTGTTTACTTGCTAAGTCCTGTCTGACTCTTTTGCAACCCTATGGACTGTAGCCCGCCAGGCTCCTCTGTCCGTGGGATTTCCCAGGCAAGAATACTGGAGTGGGTTGCCGTTTCCTCCTCCAGGGGATTTACATGACACAGGGATTGAACTGACATCTCCTGTATTGGCAGGTGGATTTATTTCCACTGATTTTTTTTTCCCACCAGGGAAGCCCTTATACATATACATACATAGTACATGCATAGTTTCTGTATCTATGTTGTTTTAAAGAAATTTAAACAATTCAAATTTTAAAAATTGAATACTAATGTATAGATACATTCCGCATCCCTTTTTTATAGCTGTATAGTACTGGCACAGTGTTAAAGAATATGCCTGCCAATGCAGGAGACACAAGAGACATGGGTTCAATCCCTGGATCAGGAAGATCCTCTGAAGTACGAAATGGCAACGCACTCGTTTTCTTGCCTGGAAAACACCATGGACAGAGGAAGCTGGCGGGCTACAGTCTGTGGGATTGCAAAGAGTCAGACACAACTGGGCACACACACACACACACATAGTACTTAATTCCATATTTATTCATCATCACCTATTAATAGTCGTTTGGGTTTTTCTATTTTTTTTTTTCTGTATAAGTAGTAGTGTAAAGCAGTGATTATCAATTTCTGACATTACTGACATTAAAAAGATGATTGAACCCTGCCTCTTCAGCTTTTGATTCAGTGAGTAATTTATTATGTTAAATTGATTTGTTTCTTCAAGTGTCACTATTGTGTGTGTATGTGTGTGTGTTTATGTATTATAGAAAATTTTACTCACGTATAAAGCTAGATATGATAGCTCAAGGAACCCCCATGCATCTGTTACCCAGTTTCAACAACTATCAATTCAGAACCAATTTTGTTTTATCCATACCCTACTCATTTTCCCTTTTCCCACTGGATTGTTTTGAGGAAAATCTCAGGCTTGAGTTTTGTGCCTTTGGTCAAATTACTTAATAATATTAAATGTCAGTTGCCTCTTCTATAACATGGGAATGATCATATCTATTTTCAATGGTATGGTGGTAAACCTATAAGAACCAGCTCTCTAGGGGAAAACAGGTCCTGATTTGCATCATGTGCCAATTTCTCTGATGTAAAACCTCACATCATGGCCAATTTCAAGCTACCAATGTGATGCCACCAAATTGAGAAGAATTGGGAAGAGACATGTACAATCATTAGCATTCCCTTGCCAGTACATGCCAGCTCCACCACTGATGCCACTTCACAGAGCTGTAATGAGGACTTATTGGGGGGTAGTACAGGTCATATAGTATCAGTAAATTCTAGCCCTGACTGTTCTTATTATTTCTAGGCTGATGAGACTCTGTTACCACTTGAGAGACTCCTTCAACAAGTTTTTCCTCATTACATGTTTTCCTGAATCTAAACATTCAGTTCTCACTACTATCAAAAGACCCATAAAGCAGTGTGATCCCATTCACTGACTTACTCTTTGTAATAATTGGCTTGCTACACATTATAATTAAAATAAAAACTGAAATACCTTAATCCCTTAGGGAATATAGCAAAAAAAGTATTACTATATCTGCCTCATAGATTTCATAGTCTGATGAATATTAAGTATTTTGAAGGGAGTATAAAGTTATTTCAGACTTTTGTGTTTGGGCTTTTATTTTAGTCTTGTCATCATTAATTGCCATCTGCTATTGATAGAAACATCTGGGGAAATATAAATATTTCCATTTATAGTTATGATATAATGAACAACATATGCCCAATTCAGTTTATCATGGTTTGGCTTGCATGTTAAAAACCAATAGAATAAGTAATTGTGCTGATGTCTTTAGAGGATGTAGCTTAATGGTTTACTTACATTGCTTTGACATTTTGTTCATAGGGATTTGAGGAATGTTAATTGTTGTCATTGTGCACATTAAAAAAAATCAAAGTGATCTTAGTATCTTACATTGTATATCTTCTCTTCACTTTGTAATCTTTTCTCAGTGAGGTGAAAGCAAATCAGACAAATCCTGAAACCACTGTCACTGTGTTCTGAGTTCCATTTATTCAAATTTTGGGAAACTTGCTAAAGATTTGACACAAAAACAAAATCAAGTTTAGGACTGTAGGTGTTGAAAAAGTTCAGTTGCCATGAAGTTATTTCATGAAGGGAAATCAAATGAAATTGGATACATTGTGTGCCATGTTAAAAATTCAATTAACATTATAGTTACATTATATTTAATCCAGTGGTTTGTAAGACTAAATATGAAACATTTAAAGATACCAAGTGAGCAAAGCATCAGTTCAGTCAATTCAGCTGCTCAGTGGTGTCCCAGTCTTTGTGACCCCATGAATCGCAGCATGCCAGGCCTCCCTGTCCATCACCAACTCCCGGAGTTCACTCAGACTCATGTCCATCGAGTCAGTGATGCCATCCAGCCATCTCATCCTCTGTCATCCCCTTCTCCTCCTGCCCCCAATCCCTCCCAGCATCACAGTCTTTTCCAATGAGTCAACTCTTTGCATGAGGTAGCCAAAGTACTGGAGTTTCAGCTTTAGCATCAGTCCTTCCAAAGAACACCCAGGACTGATCTACTTTAGAATGGACTGGTTGGATCTCCTTGCAGTCCAAGGGACTCTCAAGAGTCTTCTCCAACACCACAGTTCAAACACATCAATTCTGCGCTCAGCTTTCTTCACAGTCCAACTCTCACATCTATACATGACCACTGGAAAAACCATAGCCTTGACTAGATGGACTTTTGTTGGCAAAGTAATGTCTCTGCTTTTTAATATGCTGTCTAGGTTGGTCAACTTTCCTTCCAAGGAGTAAGCGTCTTTTAATTTCATGACTACAATCACCATCTGCAGTGATTTTGGAGCCCCCCAAAATAAAGTCTGACACTGTTTCCACTGTTTCCCCATCTATTTCCCATGAAGTGATGGGACCAGATGCCATGATCTTCGTTTTCTGAATATTGAGTTTTAAGCCAACGTTTTCACTCTCCACTTTCACTTTCATCAAGAGGCTTTTTAGTTCCTCTTCACTTTCTGCCATAAGGATGGTGTCATCTGCATATCTGCTGCTGCTACTAAGTCACTTCTGTCGTGTCCGACTCTGTGCGACCCCATAGATGGCAGCCCACCAGGCTCCCCTGTCCCTGGGATTCTCCAGGCAAGAACACTGGAGTGGGTTGCCATTTCCTTCTCCAATGCATGAAAGTGAAAAGTGGAAGTGAAGTCGATCAGTCGTGTCCGACCTTCAGCGACACCATGGACTGCAGCCTTCCAGGCTCCTCCATCCATGGGATTTTCCAGGCAAGAGTACTGGAGTGGAGTGCCATTGCCTTCTCTGAGGTTATTGGTATTTTTCCTGGCAGTCTTGATTCCAGCTTGTACTTCTTCCAGCCCAGCGTTTCTCATGATGTACTCTGCGTATAAGTTAAATAAGCAGGGTGACAATATACAGCCTTGACATACTCCTTTTCCTGTTTGGAACCAGTCCGTTGTTGCATGAGCAAAGCATAGTCATGGTGAAACTGGAGTGGGCATTGTTTTTGGTAGCATTAATGTCAGGGCTGGGCTTCACTCGTGTCTGAGTGGTAAAGAATATTTTTATTCTTTGTAGGAGAATAAAATACACATTGCCAGTGTAGGAAACGTGAGTTTGATCCCTGGGCTGGGCAGATCCCTGAGAGAAGGAAATGGCACCCCACTCCAGTATTCTTGCCTGGGAAATCCCACAGACATAGGAGCCTGGCTACAGTCCATGGGGTCACAAAAATGTCAGATAGGGCTTACTGACTAAACAACAACAACAACAAAATGGCAGGGTATGCACACACTCAAAAAGTGCACAAAATATGCATTGTTTTCTCAGTAAAACTAATCTGATACTTTCTAAAGTCTTGCCTAATTTGTTTTATCCATTCAACTGACCAGTTTGTTTTTTTTTCACCCTTCAGTTTCATTTTACATTATAGTTGCCGTGCTTCCCAGGTGGCACGGTGGTGGAGAATCCACCTGCTAAAGCAGGAGAGCCAGGAGACTCAGGTTCAGTCCCTGGATTGGGAAGATCCCCTGGAGAAGGAAATGGCAACCCACTCCAGTTTTCTTGCTTGGAGAATTCCATGTACAGAGGAGCCTGGGGGACTGCAGTCCATGGGGTCCCAAAGAGTCACACAACTGAGCATGAAGGCACATAGTTACTGTATAATATTATATAACTTGTAGGTATATAGGATAGTGATTCACAATTTTTGAAGGTTATACTCCATTTATAGCTATTATAAAATATTGGTTATATTACCCATGTTATGAAATATATCCTTGTAGCTTATTTTATACCTAATAGTTTGTACCCCTTGATTTCCTACCCTAATATTACCTGTCCTCCCTTCCCATTCTCTTCTTTTTACCCTTCGGTTTTAAAGCTAAAGTGATCAAATATTTGCTACAATCTCCAATGATTGACCAGCAGTTGTGAAGACTTGAAAATATAGAATTGAAGTCTTTTATCCCCAGTCTTCTACTTTCTTTGTCTTTTAGGCAAGCCTGGACTCGGATCTTCATTATGTATAATAAAACATACAGGATTATTTTTCCTGTAGGGCTAATATATTTCTAAGGCTAGTTGGATATAGTGAGATCGATCTGATTTTAATTAATAAAGAAAATTTGAGTCACATCATCAACAGTTTGCTATGCTGTGCTTAGTTGCTCAGTCATGTCCAATTCTGTGCAGTCCTGTGGACTGTAGCCACCCAGGCTCCGCTGTCAATGGGATTCTCCAGGAAAGAATACTGGAATGGGTTGCCATGCCCTCCTCCAGGGGATCTTCCCAACCCAGGGGATCAAATCTGGGTTTCCCTCATTGCAGGTGGATTCTTTACCATCTGAGCTACCAGGGAAGCCCAAGAATACTGGAGTGGGTAGCCTATCTCTTCTCCAGGGGATCTTCCCGACTCAGGGATCGAACCAGGGTCTCCTGCATTGCAGGCAGATTCTTTATCAGCAAAGCTACCCGGGAAGCCCCAACATTGGCTATAATAAGGATTAAAAGCTGTTGGAGCACCATTGCTACATTATTTATGTAATGAAGCAATGGGTGGGTAACCAAAGTCATGAAATAAAGATGTACAGTAAGGGATACACTAATGGCAGTGCTGGTACAGGTCAGAAAGGAAATCGTTTTGTGAAACTGTAAGTATAATCAAATACTACATTTTCATAATGTTTAGACTTTGAAATTATATAGTCACAGCTACAGAAACCCACAACCCTCCCGATATGTCTTATTTCTGCTTATTTCTAACTCCTAGTCCCCGTTATAAGCCATCAAAGAATTTGGCTTGAATACTCACATTTTATAGTGTTATACTTAGGAATGCAATTATCATATCAAAGGTGAACAGACTGTATATTAAATTATAGAAGTTAATTATTGAGTACTATGTGCCAGGTACCATCCTAAGAGCTGTACCTATGATAACTCATTTAATTCTCTCAATAATTCTAAAAATCAGTTGTTGTTATGATCTCATTTTATAGGTGAGGAAATGGATGCCTAGAGATTTCAAGTTGGCCAGGGTCATACAACTATTAAACAACAGAGGCAGGATTTGAAACAAGTCTGTCTAGCGCTGACCCTTATACTTGTAGTTACCTTTATACTATACTGCAGCCTACAGAGAGTATTTTAAAATGAAGTAGACGTGATATATGTATTTTAAATGTCACAGTTAGCTGCTGGTAGCATAGAAGATTGGAAGGTTTCCAAAGAGACTACTAAAGAGAGTAGTTGTATAAAACATGGTGGTGGTTTAGTTGCTAAGTCGTGGCTGACTCTTGCGACCCCATGTACCGTAGCCCGCCAGGCTCCTCTATCCGTGGGATTCTCCAGGTCAGAATACTGGAGTGGGTTGCAATTTCTTTCTCCAGGGGATCTTCCCAACCCAGGAATCAAACTCAGGTCTCCTGCACTTCAGGCAGATTCTTTACCGACTGAGCTATGACTAGGTTGTAAATGAGCTAGAAACATCAGTGAAATCATAACTAGAGATAATGAGAAAATTTAATTGAAATCCTCCCTAAAGCCTTAAAGATGTGGCTTCCCTCCACCCCTTCCCTGGTGACTTGTTTTCCTGGAGTAGAACAACTGATTAGCATATTTATTTCTGTTGTTAATGCCAAGCTTGTTTGCCACCACTGGCTTTGCCTGATTGGTGGCATTTAGTGCAGTGCTTGGTGGTTCTCTCCGGAGCTCTTAGACGTCAGCTGTAAATCATCTGCTCAGCATCCCTGACTGCGCACACCATACCTCCCACCTGGTGCCCTGGGCACAGGCATTCACACACTTCCATATGTGGACAGAATTTTGCTCAGCATGGAGGGTGGGGTGAAAACACTGTAAATTAGAAGGTGAATTTGTAGTTCTCTGGGCAGGCTCTTATGTGTGTAAATCCTGTTCCTTGTAATTGGAAATGTGTTTGTAAATCCCTATACACCCAGGTGAGACTGTTACGCCCCTGTACATTGGTTGGAAAGGAAAAACAATCTGCTAAAAGAGGCCAAATATACTTATGAAAACTGGGCAGTATGTGTGGGCTTTTTGCAACCACACTCTTTCATGAAATTAAATTTCAATCTTTCATAGAGTACTTTATATTTCTTAAGAAAAATCCTGAAATCTATATTCAGTGATAGCTTGCTGCTGCTGCTGCTAAGTTGCTTCAGTCATGCTTAGTTAGTGCTATTTCAATCTTTAGAAAGAGATCTTGATGTCACCTCTTGTGACATCTTTATAGGGAATCATATTATTGTAATCTAAGCTGAAAGTCTGCCTGGCTCTCAGGTTGGGTGGGGTGGTGATGTTTTAGGGGGCGGTAGTGAAGTTGCACTGTATTGGCAAATAAAGTTAAGGTAGCTTTTGCTAATAACTTTTGCTAAGTACAAATGATTTTTCCTATTTGACGTTCTTTAATGAAAGGTTTAATTATCAAACTTTATCACTGAATTTATCACTGTAATTGTTTATATGTTCTTTTAGAGTTTCTTAGTCAGAGATTTTCAATATTTAAAAAAACCACATGTATGAAAATGGGGGTTACCTCTCTGTAAAGATGCATGTTGATTTCAAAAGTCATGTGGACTCTTGCAGTTTCCAGTTGAGAACCTAGAACGTTTTTCTACACATTTTTATCAACATATTTATTTTATGATATAAATTCTTTCTCACCTTCCTGCTGTCCACACATCTGACTAATGTCCTGCATTGTTTTATGTGGTGTTGCACTCTCTTATACTTTGTATTCTAGACAAATTTGAATTTTAAAATCACTTTTTAGAAAATGAGTTATTCCTTTATGAAGTGAAAGTGAAAGTCACTCAGTTGTGTCTGACTCTTTGTGACCCCCTGGACTATACAGTCCATGGAATTCTCCAGGCTAGAATACTGGAGTGGGTAGCCTTTCCCTTCTTCAGGGGATCTTTCCAATCCAGGGATCAAACCCAGGTCTCTCACATTGCAGGTGGTTTCTTTACCAGCTAAGCCATCATTGCCTCTCAGCCTAACTCTGAGTCACAGAAACATTTTCTCTGAGTAAGAGCAGTGCAGCTCCTCATGATCTTCTTCATTTATTTGAGTTGTGTTATGGAGTCCTAATCTCTGGTATCCCAGAAGACGACCTTATTTGGAAGTAAGATTACTGCACATATAATTAATTAAGATGAAATCATACTGGAGTAGGATGGGCTCTTAACTCAAAATGACTCATATTCTTATAAGAAGACACAGAGACACAGGGAGAATGCCATGTGAAGGTAGATGATTGGAATGATGTAGCTGTAAGCCAAGGAGTGCCTTGGCCCATTAGAGGCTAGGAAAGAGCATGAACAAACTTTCCCTGACAGTCCTTAGAAAGAACCAACATGCTGACACCTTGATTTTTTGGGCTTCTTGCCTCCAGAACTGTAAGACAATAAATTTCTGTTGTTTTAAGCCAGCCAAGTTGTGATGCTTTGTTATATCAGCCCTAGGACACTAATACCAGATGTAAAGCAATGAATTCACATTAAAAACTGTTCTCCTGATACCAGAATTCCAACCCTTCTCGTGCCTTGCTGGGTCTCTCTTGCAGTAATTTTCTAGACACTGTCCTTGATGGTCTTTGGTTTGTACCTATCCATTCTATACACCACTACCATTTTAATGTTTCCTTCTGTGTACACAAAATTCCAGTGACCACTCTTCATTGTGCCTGCAGCAATGCAAATTCTTGAGTGAGGCCTTTAAAAGCCTTCTTTTCTGGCCTCAATTGCCTTTCTAGCTCTTCTTACTCTCCACCCTCAAGGCCTCAATTCTGCAACAACCCCCCACCAGAGAATTTTACTCCCCCTTTAAAACCAAGCTCAAAGCCTGCTGTCATTGTTTATTGATTCTGTCCCCAAAGCATTTGTCGTCCCTTTGGGCTCACAAAATAATGTAGATTTCTTTTATGATACTTAAAACAGTTTGTTTTGCATTACCAATGTCTGTGCCTAAGTCTTCCATTGTATTAAGCCCTCAAGGAATCTTTAACCTCTGTTGGCAGAAATCTGGCATCCTCGGGGTAGATCATAATTCCATAGCAGACCAACTAGAAACACATTCTGCTGATTTCATGTTTCTGGTGAGCTCCTCTTGACATGTTCCTCTTTTATTCTCCTGCTTGAAGAATACAGTAATGGACTCAAATCAAAGCCTTTTCTGCCCTTATTCCCATCACTGTTTGTATCTTCTTAACTACCACAGGAGGATAAGTTAGAATCTGATGATTCCCTCATGAGAGAAAGTCACAAGGGAGACAGTTTTTCACACTAAATCTCTTAATTTCCTCCCTGACCTAGTGAAGGCTCTAAACCAAATGTAGCAAAATTTTTCTTTTAATTGGATTCCTCTGTTAATAAAAAAATCCCTCTATTAGTAAAAATAATTAGTAAAAGATTATACATAGCATGATGTATAATTATGTATTTGCCTGTTTATTTACTTTATAAATTCTATACTATACTCCTATATTTACCTACTTTGCATGCTATAGCACATATACATTGTATATTAAAATATAAAAATTCTGATATTTCCATACCACCTATAAATAGAGGTATATAAATGAATTCTTTTAAAAAATGTTTAGATAGGTGCCTTTTCAAATAGAAACTATAAATAATTCCTAATCTAAAATTAAATTTTTTTCTCTCAAAGACTGCAAATGGGAAATGATATAAACTTTAATAGCAACTTAAGATACACTGTATGGTTACAAATTCACATTAAAAATTATATATTTTACATAAAGCCTAAAAGAAGCCATAAAATGGAAACATAATCATTCATATTGATGCTTGGAGTGATAGAATTTGTATATAAAGAAAAAACTTCAAAGGCTTCAAATAGGCATGATTCATTGTAAATAAATTAAAGCTTACAGGGGAGAAAAAAATTTATTTTACCTTTAACCAATAATTTACTTTGTTAAAGACCTCTTTTGTGAGACTACAAGTGAGTGTATATTCAAGTAATCCCAGTATCATATGTTTTTAGTCAAACCAATATACTCTACTTAAATTTGAGTTAATATAATTTTTAAAATAACTGTATTTTATCTATTTTTATTTTCCTAATATATTTTGAATATGAAAAGAATTTTTAAATTTCTAAGACTACTTTGTAATCATTTAACCTCAAGGAATATAAAACACTCATTTTTCTGATGGAATATTCAAATTATTGCCTCAGTGGAGTGTGAATTTAACAAAATATAAATGGAATCAGTGTACATCATATTTGAAAACAATTCTTATCTGATTTGAAATCAGATAAGCTGAAAATATGATGAAATACATTTCATCATCAAAATTCTTTCATTCATTGTCAGTGCTTTCTTATAGCATATAAACTGTCACTATAATGTATGCAAAGTGCTTGCCATATCATAATGTTTATGTATTTAGCTATAATTTTTATATTGTTATTAAACTTAATTTATTAATTAATAATTCATTAATTCTATAAGAAAACAAAAACTAAAGCTACTGAATGAACTACATTTTCCAGAAAAATATGTCTTTTTTTGTAAGTCATGAGGGACATGGATAGATTTAGGGCTTCTAAAAAGGAGTTTTAATGATGGAGAAGCAGCCTGCATTTATGGGCTAGGTTTTGTTCTGTGCATTTACATATGTTAACTATATAACCCAAGAAGGTGGGTAATATTGTTTGTTTTCAGTATTTCACATATAAGGAAACTGAAGCTCAGAGGGTGTGCATAATTTACCAGGGACATAGATATTATATGGCAGAACTGTGATGTGAACCCATGCAGTTTGGTTATGGAGTCCTTGCTCTTGACTACTACTGTACAGCCTACATTCATCACAATTTCCCTTCAGCTGCTATAAAGTAAACAGATTATTCTTCTTGATGACAGTAGGAAATGCTGTGGAAAAGAGGAAAAAGACTCTGAAGTTTGCTCATTTAGCAAACAACTATTGAGTGATACTGTGCAAAATCAATGTAAGGCCCAATCACTGCTCTCAAGAAACTTAAAATCTAATAAAGGAAATAGAATAAAGTGAAGTGTGATAAGAATATATTAAAAGGATGTATTAATCAGGGAAATCCAGTATTGCTGTGGTAACAAATTAACCCCCAAGCTGCAGTTTAACTCAGTAGTCTGATAGGAGCCGAAGACTCTTCAGAGTAGTTGTCCTCCATGCAGGGACTCGGCAATCTTAGGTATTTCCAAATTGTGGCTATACTGTCACAATGTATGACTGTCGTTGCCATTAAGGAAAGGAAATAAAGGAACCTAGAGAACTCTGAGTCACTGTTCTGTGCTTCAAGTAGGAAATAGTGCCCTGGAACTTCAAAGAAACTAGGCGGGTTTGGGAGTATGTGACTATCTTTGTTGCTGTTGTTTAGTTCCTCAGTTGTCCAACTCTTTGCAACACCGTGGACCGCAGCACACCAGGCTTCTCTGTCCTTCACCATCTCCTGGAGTTTGCTCAGACTCATGTCCATTGAGTCAGTCATGCCATCGAACCATCTCATCGTCTGTAGTCCCCTTCTCTTCCTGCCCTCAATCTTTCCCAGCATAGGGTCTTTTCCAGTGAGTCGACTCTTTGCATAAGGTGACCAAAGCATTGGAGCCTCAGCTTCAGCATCAGTCCTTCCAATGAATATTCAGGGTTGATTTCCTTTAGGATTGACTGGTTTGATCCCTTTGCTATCTGAGGGATTCCCAAGAGTCTTCTCAAGCACCACAATTCAAAAGCATCAGTTCTTCAGCACCCAGGCTTTTTTATGGTCCAACTCTCACATCTGTACATGACTGCTGGAAAAACCATAGCTTTAACTATATGGACCTTTATCAGGAAAGTGATGTCTCTGCTTTTTATTATGCTGTCTGGGTTTGTCATTACTTTTCTTCCAAGGAGCAAGTGTCTTTTAATTTCATGGCTTTAATCACCATCCACAGTGATTTTGGAGCCCAAGAAAATAAAGTCTGTCACTGTTTCTGTTGTTTCCCCATCTATTTGCCATGAAGTGATGGGACTGGATGCCATGATCTTAGTTTTTTGAATGTTGAGTTTTAAACCAGCTTTTTCACTCTCTTCTTTCACCTCTCACTAAATCAAGAGGTTCTTTAGTTTCTCTTCACTTGCTGCCATTAGGGTAGTGTCATCTGCATATTTGAGATTATTGATATTTCTCCCAGAAATCTTGATTCCAGCTTGAGCTTCATCCAGCCTGGCATTTTGCATGATGTACTGTGCATATAAGTTAAATAAGCAGGGTGACAATATACAGCCTTGATGTACTCCTTTCCCAATTTTGAACCAGTCCATTGTTTCATGTCTGGTTTTAACTGTTGCTTCTTGACATGCATACAGGTTTTTCAGGAAGCAATTAAGGCAGTCTGGTACTCCTCTCTGTTTAATAATTTTCCACAGTTTGTTCTGATCCACACAGTCAAGGTCCTTAGCATCGTTAATGAAGCAGATGTTTTCCAGGAATTCCCTTGCTTTTTCTATGATCCAACCATTTGCCTTGTTGCATTTCTTTTTCTTGGGGAGGACTTTGGTCACCACCATCTGTACAGTGTTAAAAACCTCTATCCATAGTTCTTCACACACTCTTATCAGATCTAATCCCTTGAATCTATTTATCACTTCCACTGTATAATCATAAGGGATTTGATTTAGGTCATAGCTGGCCCAGTGGTTTTCCCTACGTTCTTTAAGTGTGAATTTTGCAATAAGGAGCTTATGATCTGAGCCACAGTCCGTTCCTGATCTTATTTTTGCTGTCTGTATAGAGCTTCTCCATCTTTGCCTGCAGAGAAGATAATCCATCTGATTTCAGTATTGACTGTCTGGTGATGTCCATGTGTAGAATTGTCTCTTGTGTTGTTGGAAAAGGGTGTTTGCTATGACCAGTGTGTTCTCTTGACAACACTCTGTTAGCTTTTGCCCTGCTTCATTTTGTACTCCGAGGCCAAACTTGCCTGTTACTCCAGGTATCTCTTGACTTCCTACTTTTTCATTCCAGTCCCTTGTGATGAAAAGGATGTCTTTTTTTGGTGTTAGTTTTAGAAGGTCTTGTAGGTCTTCATAGAACCATTCAGCTTCATCATCTTCAGTATTAGTGATTAGAGCATAGACTTTGTTTACTGTGGTGTTGAATGGTTTGCTTTGGAAACAAACAGAGATCATTCTGTCATTTTTGAGACTGCACCCAAGTACTGCATTTCAGACTCTTGTGTTGACTATGAGGGCTACTCCATTTCTTGTAGGGATTCTTGCCCACAGTAGTAGATATAATGATTACCTGAATTAAGTTTTCCCATTTCTGTCCATTTTAGTTCACTGATTCCTAAAATGTCAATATTCACTCTTGTCATCTCTTGTTTCACCACTTTCAATTTACCTTGATTCCAGGTTCCTATGCAATATATTGTTCTTTACAGCATCAGACTTTACTTTCACTACCAGACATATCCACAACTGGGCATTGTTTCTGCTTTGACTCAGACTCTTCATTCCTCCTGGAGCTATTTCTCTGCTCTTCTCCAGTAGCATTTTGGACACCTTCTGACCTGAGGGGTTAATCTTTCAGTGTCATATCTTTTTGCCTTTTCATGCTGTTCATGGGGTTCGCAAGGCAAGAATGCTGACGTAGCTTTCCAATCCCTTCTCCAATGGACCACGTTTTGTCAGAACTCTCCACCATGACCTGTCAGTCTTGGGTGGCCCAACACATGGCTCATAGTTTCACTGAATTAGACAAAGCTGTGATCCATGTGATCACATGGCTAGTTTTGGTTAGTTTTCTGTGATTGTGGTTTTTATTCCATCTGCCTTCTGATGGATATGAGGCTTGTGCAAGCTGCCTGATGGGAGGGACTGGATGTGGGAAAAACTGGGTCTTGCTCTGGTGGGCAGGGCCATGCTCAGTAAATCTTTAATCCAATTTTCTGCTGATAGTTAGGGCTGTGCTCCCTCCCTGTAGTTTGACCTGAGGCACCTCAGTCCTAGAGTTTGTAGTCTCTGTGGTAGGATGTAGGCTCCAGTGAGCAACAAATGCCCTGACCAAAAGGTATGTACAGTTAATTGTAACAGAAGAGAGTTGGACAAGAGTTAGTTAGGATTCTTTGGGAATTTGACTAGAAAGTAGCAGAAAATATAATGAAGTCATAATAGAAGCTGGTGAAGGTAATTGAGAGACATCAAACAAAAGGTTCTGGCCATCTCATAGGAAGAAGCTGTAGGTAGAGTCCCTCCAGTACCACGGAGAGCTCCTGCCATTTGAATTACTGTAATACCATATGATGTCAATTGTAGTGCCTTCCCTGGTAGCTCAGCTGGTAAAGAATCTGCCTGCAATGCAGGAGACTCCGGTTTGACCCCTGGGTCAGGAAGATCCCCTGGAAGAAGGGATAGGCTACCCACTCCAGTATTCTTGGGCTTCCCTGGTGGCTCAGCTGGTAAAGAATTCACGTACAGTGTGGGAGACCTGGGTTGGGAAGATCCCCTGGAGAAGGGAACAGCTGTCACTCCAGTATTCTGACCTGGAGAATTCCATAGTCCATGAGGTTGCGAAGAGTCAGACACGACTACATTCCATAAACATTTATTATGTGTCTATCATAATTTTTTTGTGTAAAAAATTCATAACATAACTGTCTGATGGGGAAGACAGATAACTCCCTGTAATGCAATGAATAGTTCAATAACAGAACTATTCTCTGGGTAGTATGAGAACATGGAAATGTTCCTAATGTTAAACTTGGTTATAGGAAGGAATTATACAGGAAAGTTTCATGGAGGAGATGATTTATGATCACATATGTATATTAAGTGAGAAGTAATCATTTAGCCAAGCCAGAGGAAGAAAGGGCACTTTAGGTCAAAGGTCAGCAAACTTTTTTCTGTAAATGGCATGATGGTATTTTAGGCTTTTCAGGTTATAATAGTAGGTCTCTTTGGCATATTTTTTCACTTTTTTTTTTTTTTACAAATTTTAATAATGCAAAACTATTCTTAGTTCAGTGGTTGTACAAAAACAGGCCATGGTTCAGATTTGACCAATGAGTCATAGTTTGCTGACCCTTCATCTAGGCAGAAAGAATAGGAGGAAAGCCAGAGATAAGTACATACAACTGTATATATACTGTTTGGTTTTGATAGAATATGAAATTTGAATAGGGATCATGATAAATAATCACAGAGAGATAGGGACAGAATATCATGTTGGACTTAGGCCTATTTTTTTAAATTAAGTTTTGATTAAACTTAAAGATTTAAATCTTTAAGAATGACAAAATTAGATTTGTGCTTTAGAAAGATACCTCTGTTGAGAATTAACCTTAGGAGGCAAAACTGAACACAGAGACCAATTTGAGAGCTATTGGCACTCATCAAAAAAAGAGATAACAAAAGCCTGAAATAAAGGCATAGTGGAAAAGGGTAGGTAAGAGGGGACACAGTTGAAAAATTTTTGAGGTAACATCAGAAAAACTTGATGATATATTGAAGTGACTCCAAGATGAGGTAAATAGTATTTTTTAGCTGAGATAATAAATATTATGCTGACTCATTGATGTTACTCCTTTAATAGGAACTCTGATAATCATTTGTTCCAGATTTATACCATCTGGAGTTAGAAACCAGAGGCACATCTTCTGTCCTGATGTGACTTTTGGGGAAATCTGTTGGGCTTTGCAGGAAGGGTATGGGGAGCTTTTGTTCCTGTCCATCAAATAGACTGAGCAGTACTTTTCCTGTGGCAGAATGCCTGTTCAGGGTAAAGGATAAAGAACTCAATATATGGATTCATGGAAATAGTTCTAAAAGCTGTGGTCTTTTGGGACTATCAGTTATTTCAGCTATTTTTGGATCAAGAAATCCAAAACTTCATAGACTTTGAAATTGCCCTCTGAATGAAGTAGACAAAAGTCATCTATGATTGCCCAACATTTTTATATAGTTTCCCATATTGTTAGTATCACCATCCCCAAATAGAATTTCCATGTAGCTTAGTTTCTACCTACTAGACCAACACTTATGAGACTTGAATATAGAAGTATGCAGGAGGAAGTGGGGACCAAGTGTGGAGAAATCCAGATTCAGCCAAGTGCAGCAATGAAAATGAGGGGAATATAGTTATATACGGTGGCCACTGTAGTACAATTAGTTTGGAAAGTCTTGGGCAGACAACATGTAGAGATTATCATCTTGTTGTTCAGTCACTAAGTCAGGTCTGACTCTTTGTGGCCCCATGAACTGCAGCACATCAGACTTCCTTGTCCTTCATTACTTCCTGGAGTTTGCTCAGATTCATGTCCATTGAGTCAGTGATGTTATCTAACCATCTCATCCTCTGCCGTCTTCTTCTTTTGCCTTCAATCTTCCCCAGAATCAGGATCTTTTCCAATTAATTTGCTCTCCACATTAGGTGGCCAAAGTATTGGAGCTTCAGCTTCAGTATCAGTCCTTCTAATGAATATTCAGGGTTGATTTTTTTTATAGAATTGACTGGTTTGATCTCCTTGCAGTGCAAGGGACTCTCAAGAATTTCCTCCAACACCACAGTTAGAAAGCATCAATTCTTCAGTGCTCAACTTTCTTTATGGTCCAACTCTCACTGTATATGACTACTGGGAAAACCATAGCTTTGACTAGGCAGACCTTTATTGGCAAAATGATGTCTTTGTTTTTTAATATTCTGTATAGTTTTCTCATAGCTCTTCTTCTTTTAATTTCATGCCTTCAGCCACTGTCTTCTGTGATTTTGGAGCTCAAGAAAACAAAATCTGTCACTGGTTCTACCTTTTCCCCTTTTATTTGCCATGAAGTGATGGGACCAGATACTATGATCTTAGTTTTTTAAGTGTTGAGTTCCAAGCCAGCTTTTTCACTTTCCACTTTCACCCCCATCAAGAGGCTCCTTAGTTCCTCTTCACTTTCTGCCATTAGAGTGGTATCATCTGTGTGTCTGAGATTGTTGATATTTCTGCTGGCAATCTTGATTCCAGCTTGTGATTCATCCAGCTTGGCATTTTGCATGATGTACTCATACTCTGCATATAAGTTAAATAAGCAGGGTGACAATATGCAGCCTTGTTGTACTCCTTTCCGAATTTTGAACCAATCAGTTTTCATATGTCCGGTTCTAACTGTTGTTTCTTGATCTGGATACAGGTTTCTTAGGAGACAGGTAAGGTAGCCTGGTATTCCCATCTCTTTAAAAATTTTCCAGAGTTTGTTGTGATTCATGAGTCAAAGGCTTTAGTCTAGTCAATGAAGCAGAAGTAAATGTTTTTCTGGAACTCTTATGCTTTCTCCATGATCCAACAGATGTTGGCAATTTGATCTCTGATTCCTCTACCTTTTTTAAACCCAGCTTGTTCATCTGGAATTTCTCAATTCAGATACTTCTGAAGCATAGCTTACAGGATTTTGAGCATAACCTGGCCAGCATGTGAAATCAATGCAAGTGTATGATCATTTGAACATTCCTTGGCATTGCCCTTCTTTGGAACTGGAATGAAAACTGACCTTTTCCAGTCCTGTGGCTACTGCTGAGTTTTCCAAATTTGCTGACATATTGGGTGCAGCACTTTCACAGCATCATCTTTCAGGATTTTAAATAGCTCAGCTGGAATTCCATCACCTTCACTGGCTTTGGTCGTCGTAATGCTTCCTACAGAGCACTTGACTTCACCACTGAGCAACTTTTAAGAGGAGAGGCAGAGTATGCGATATTAGGAGGAAAGACAGCAGAAATATACTCTGAAACAGTGGACCAGAGAGCTTCAATTAAAGACAGTACAGACTTTACATAGCTCTTTGGAAAGGATGCTGCTTTGTTAAACTCAGTGTTTAGGCCTCATAGACCTAAGTGTAACTGGATGACTTTGCCCCTTACGGAGCAATTTTGACCTGAAAATGTCTCACTCACAACAGTACCTAATTCAAGGACATGTCTGCCGATAGGAAAAAATAGTTATCCAATAACTATCTGGTGAGAAATTAATGTCTTTGAAGACAGAAAGGTGGAGGAGGAGTGGAGAGCATTTGAGTTTGTGCCTGGAGGAAGGCCCTCTATTCAGGTTCACTCTCAGATGGTTTATGTTTGATTTCTGGATTTAGAGTTCTCTTGAATCAGCACAGGGGTCTGTCCTAGAATTGAAGTACTGACACTGAAGGACAGAAGGAGGGAAGAAGCCAGTGGAAGTACGGATAGCAGATGGATTTGTGTTCCAGTTCTGTTTGCTAGCACTGTTATTGACATGTGTTTAAATGTTGGCAAGTTATTAAAATCCACTGGTTCTTGGTAATTCTCTTGTATCTTTTAAGTGGGAATGATAATAACAGCTAACACATATAGTACTGACTGTGTGTGTGTGTGTGTGCTCATTTAATCTTCAAGCCACCCTAATATTATCATCTGCATTTTCCTGGAGAGGAAAGTAAGGAACAGAGTGTTTTGTTTTGTTTTCTTTTCTTTTCTTTTCAGAGTGTTGAGTAACTGGCCTAAGATTCCGCAGTTCCTTGGTAGTGGAACAAAGGCTGATTGCCTCCAGTGTCTGTGCTCTCAAACTTTCCCTTCTACTGCCTCTGCAGTAGTAGTAAGATAATAATATGGGTAAAACACCTGCACAGACAGGGCGTTTGATAAATGGTAGTGCTTGGAGAGGGATGGGGAGGGAGGGCAACAGCAGGAATTACCAACTTTGTACTGAGTGAGGAAAGAATCAGGTTGACTTAGAATAAATTCTTTGAGCATGGATTCTCATGCATTTTCTAACATATGCCCATAGAACATACACTTCCAGAATGATTTTTTTTTTAAAGATTTTAGTACTTTTTTGCTTCTAGATTTAAATCTGAAACTGAATTGCCTTCAAATCAGTGCTTCAAAAGTTAAATACACCCACTGCATGAGTGTGAGTGTGGGCGCACATACTCTTCATTATCTTGTAGCACTACTTGAAAGCTGTTCTTTTCATATCCATTTTCATCAGGCTGGTACTTCACAGACAAGCTGCAGTGAGGATGTTTTCAGGAAGTTCAGTGATTACTTTTCAGCATATAAAATCATGTTTAGCTTTGCTGAGATATTTGTGTACATTAACTTAGCAAAGAAGGCAAATAATAGACAAGGCAGATGCTGTAAGTAAACATTTATTCATATTTGAATCAGATGAAAAGGTAAAAGGGTGACATAAAGGAGCTCCATAATTCATTTTCTCTCTTCACTTAAAATTTAAGACTAACTTTCCAGACTGCATTTTTGGCAGACTCTACTTTTTTATTAATTGATGTAAGTTTTTAGATATCCTTTTTTTCTTTTTAAATTGTATTTATTATGGAGGATAATTGCTTTATAGTGTGATGTTGATTAGATAGCCCTTTTAAACAAAGAGCAAATGATGAAAATAAAAGGAAACGAAGCATCTTAAATATATGTTTTTCTTACACTTTTTATATAGATAAAGGTTAACATATTTACTAAACTTCCTGACAAAATATTCTACCATACTTTCTGAAAGTCTTTTTTAAACAGTAAAATACTTATTTTAAAATTTTATCATTTTTATATATGAAGGTTACATTTATCACAAATCAAAAATCTCTAATCTTAATGTACTTTCCCTTTATTTCGTGATATCCCATCCCCAGATGCTTTATTTCTTGAATTCCACAAAAAGCCAGGACATGCTTCTACCCACTTGAACAATAACCGTGGCAAATAACAGACTGAACGGATTGGAGTAATCCACATCTTTAATCTATAAAATACACCCAACATGAATGTGTAATTTTCCTACTACCTTGGTTATTTTTTGGTAATAAAGTCTTCAGAGTATTTCTTGGAAGTGAATAGCCTACATTTTTATGAGGATATGTACATTTTATTTTCAAGATGGAGGAATGATAGAAATTCTAGTTAAAGCTCTGAAGACCCAAGGTATGCACATTAAAAGCATAGAAGAGTATTCCTGAGGGAAAATGGAGTTCATACAAGGTTTAGTCATAAACTTAAAATAACTGAAGACATGTCAAGGAAAAATGACATCCTGGAAGGCATAGAAATGTGTATCACTGTCTTAAAAGGTATCATGGAAGCATCTTGAGAACAATTAAAGACATTGTGAGCCTAATCTTGCAGAAGTATAATATGGATAAAGGAAATTCTTATATGGATTTCTATCCTTTAACCACAACTTCAAGAAAACAAGTGCTAGATATTTTTAAACTTGATATGCTGTAGTTTGAAGAACTTAATGAATTAAAAACATTCATGCTTTGTCAAATGAATAGTTGTTTTATAAAGTTATATTATTTCTTGATATGGAAATCATAACTAGATTGTGAATATTCCTATTTTTCACATGTGTATACATGATAAGGAAAATATATCTGTAATATCAGTGTTTTAAAATCTGTCAAGACAGTTATCAATCTCACAGAGACTCACAGTTTGAAAGATATACTTTATTTTTTTGTCCAAAGTTAGACCAAGAGAGCCATACTTCCTGAAGTGCTTTCTGTCTCTCATGGTCCAATTCTCTTGCAAAAGAATTCCACAGAAAACAATTTTGTATGAAAGTTTGCACATAGCCACAACAATGAAAATAAAACATTGACTGTAACTACATTATACACATATATATTTTATGTGTATATACCTCCCTGAGATTCACAGTGTAATTAAATTCTTTTATCATATATCTGATTTTCTCTTTTTCAAGTAATTTTAAAATTCAATATATATATCCTGTTATCCAGCATGCAGCAGGGGAAAACACCATCATACCTTTAAATTCATAATCAAATTCAAATTAAAGTTACCCAAGAGTAGGCCTCCAAATCACATTTATTACTTATATGGTACATGTCTTTCATGACATGAAAGCCATTTAAAAGATCACTATGGTGGATGCAGTAAATTGTGTTTCACAGAACGCTGGAAGCTGACATTGGCTCCTCTCCTTCTCCTGGATCTCATTATGTGCCTACCTCTGCCCATTATATCTGCCTTTGTGAGCTGTCCTCCTATTTTTCTTCTGTTCATTTAAATTGTACTCACAGAGCTAAGGAACTGAAAGGAGTCTTAGTGATCACGGACCAGCAGTTTATGGTCGTTGGAACTGAAGCTTGAGGGGGCGCACCCTGACCAAGGTCATGCAGCAGTGAGCAACAGAGCTAAGGGGACAGTCTTGTGCTTATGCTCCACTGCCTCATGTGCATAAACAAATGTGGGAAATCTTAGCTTTTCCCTCAAAACTCAACTCTTCAGCAGAGCAATTTCTTTTTACTTTTTCTATCATGATTTACTATAAGATATTGAATACAGTTCCCCATGCTCTGCAACAGGACCTTGTTGTTAACAGAGTCATTTCTGACTGTGCAGCAAGGGTGCTGGTTTGCATCTAGGCTGTACTGCCATTGCTATATAAACTATAGGTGAATTTTTACCTCCATTATCTTATTTTCCTAATGGGTAAAATGGAGAAAATAACAGCTCTTACTGCGTAGGATTGTTCAAAAGCCTTAAACAAATTCATGGAGTGCTTAGAATAGTGTCAGGCCATAGTAAGTGCTCAAGAAGCATTAGTTGTCCTTATAGTTGTCCACATTAATCACTCTTTCTCTTCTCTTTTGTATTTTTCACAAATATTACCCAGTTAGTGCTCGCTTATTTTCTAGTTTTATTTAGAATGTTAGTTTATTGCAGTTCTCTCTTCTCAGCTGAAGTCATTTCAAGGTCGGACAATGTCCTGTATTTCTTCTGTGTACCTAAATATGGTCTAACCCAACATTTGATGCAACACAGGGATTCTGTAAATATTGTTTTCTTTGCTGACTCACTCAGAATGTCTGGGAACTGGTATTTATTCTATCTCTTTAGGTGATGCTGCTGTGTAGCCAAGTTGGAGAACTGCTGTGCTGGATGGTTGGATTGCAAGAATGTTATCCTATAGAGTATTTACCCACGGCAGGGCATGAGGCAATTGCAATTCTATATCTACCTTATAAAATTCTTTCAAATAATATGCAGTCTAGACATTGACTCACTTTCTCAGAGGAGCTTTGAGGAGTGAGGAGGTATTTGAATATGAATCCTGTTACCAAGGTTCTGAGACCCTGAAACCTTATTTTGTTTGATTCATTTCCCTTCCCACATAATTGCGGCTGTAACTTTTGCTTTTCCTTTCTGGCCAGGCTGACTCCTGCAGATGTGTCATTTCCCATACACTGGGTCCCTGCTTTATGCCTGACCAGAGAGGCATGGCAATTCCTTAGTCACAGCTACTGAGTCTCCTTCGGCACTCTATGATTTCCCTGGAAGTCTGTCATCTTCTCTAACCTTGTGGTTTCTCTGACTTGGTGACTTTCATCCTTTTGTTGCAAGATACAGCTTAAATTTGTATATAAATTTACATTTATATATGTATATATTTGAATGAGAAAAAAGAGCATCATTAGGATATGTCAAAATATATACTTGTTCTTCAATTTTTTGGCCAGTATGACCTATTCTGAACAACTTGCTATTCTAGAAGATTCTGTTTCATTAGTTGATATAACATATGTGTATAATTTATATTATCTTTTATTTTTATAGTTATTTGTTTTATATTTATTTAGAAAATATTTCTTGAGTATCTGAAGTGTGTCATACATTGTGATAGTTGCTTGAAATACAAAGATTGAAGACATAGTCCCTTGTAGACTCTCTGTAGAGGTGGTCAAGAGTATGATGGAGTGATGTATGGACTGTTGTGATGGCATGTAGGTAAGGTACATGTTCAAACATGGAAGTACTGTACCAGATGCTTCCATATGTATTGGGTAATTTAATTCTCCAAATAACTTTAGGATGGAGTAGACATGGTGCTTTAATTTTATAGACTAGAAAACTATCTCAGAGAGAAGCTGTTTACCCAAGTTCACAAAGCCAATTTTATTAAATTTTTAACTCTCCACTCATGGCAATGTTTTTTATTAATATACTTTATTTTTAGAGAAGTTTTAGGTCACAGGAAAATTGAGTAAAAGGTACATAGATTTTCCATACACCACCCTCCTCCAACCTTCTGGGTGTCTTGCACCGCAGTGGTATCTTTGTTATAACAGATCAACCTGCACTGACCCATCCCTGTCACTCAAAGTCCATACTTTACACTAGGTTTCATTTTTGGTGTCATGTATTCACCATTGTATTATTATATAGAATAGTTTCACTGGCCTAAATTTCTCTGTGTTCTGCTTATTCATATCTCCCATCTTCCCTCCCAACCCCTGGCAACCACAGTCTCTGTAATTTTGCCTTTTCCAAAATGTCACATGGTTGGGATCATACAGCATGTAGTTCATACTGGCTTCTTTCATTTAATAATATGTACTTTTTTATTTGAGAAGAGCCTGGCAATGCACTTCAGTATTCTTGCCTGGAGAATCCCGTGGATAGAGGAGCCTGGAGGGCTGTAGTCCATAGGGTGGCAAAGAATTGGACACAATGAAGTGACTTAGCACAGCACAAGACAGCACAACACTTATTCATGCTTTTTCATGGCTTGATAGCTCATTTCCTTTCAGCTCTGAATAATATTCCATTGTTTGTATGTACCACACTTTATTTACCCATTCACTTACTAAAGGATGTCTTGGTTGCTTCCCAGTTTTGACAGTTATGAATAAAACTGCTATATACATCCATGGGCAGGTTTCTGAGTGGGCATAAATTTCCAGTGTATTTGAATACCAAGGAGTGTGATTTCTGGATTATATGGTTAGAGTATGTCTATATTTGTAAGAAAATGCCAAACTATCTTCCAAAGTAGCTATACCATTTTGTATTCTCACTGGCAATGAATAAGAATTCCTGTTGCTCCATATCCTCACTAGCATTTAGGACTGTCATTATTTTGGACTTTGGTCAAATATTAGGTGTGTAGTGGCATTTCATTGTTTTAATTTGTAATTCTCTAATGACATATGATATTGAACATCTTTTCATATGCCTACGTGCCATCTGTATAACTTTTTTGCCTGTTTTTAAAAATTAAGTTCATTTTCTTAGTGTTGAGTTACCTATTCATATTTTATATCTGAGGTAAACATGAGAAGAACATCTTATTATAAAGGAGAAAAAGCATCTCCTGATAATTCAGCTGGGAGCTGACCTGGTACTCAGCTATGTCATGATGATCTCGTGTTGAAAATGAGCGGTTTCATAGGTTATCTACTCTGAGACAGAGTTGATGTGGTTTAAGACAAAAACAAGACCACTTTTTAATCATGCCTGAACACAGACAAAAGCAAGAACACAGTACAAGCCAAAAGCATGATGAGCATTCCCTCTCCATGCTAATGTGATCGCTGCTGCTGTTATCAACCTCAACTTTCGCTCTTCTCTGTTCCTCATGTCTCATAGATAAAAATGAAGATACTCAGTGATAAAATTGCTCCTAATTTCTAATAGTACCAAGACTGGAATCAAAACCACCTTTCCCTGGAACCTCCCCAACAAGAGTGAGGGGGTTCCCAGGATGCAGGACTTTTAGCACTATAATCAGGAAATAATCTAATACAAACCAAATATTTTAACAAGCTCCTGCTAACATCCTCCTACTGAGCTACCTCCAGATTCTCAGTAGTATTTGATGACTCTTGCTGCAAACACTTCCAATAAGTCCAACCTTGTTTCACTGCAGGTGTGGTTCTGGTGGTCTTTGGTGATGGGTAAAGACCAATCAACAAAATCAAAATTAAGCAAATATTATAACAAATAGTTTAGTATATTGCTTCTTAACAATAATGTTTTAAATGATTAATTTCCTTCTGACAATAGAAAATAGAAAACCACACAACTTATAGGGAAGCCAGATAGCATGTTGAATATTAACATAAAAGAACCAGAAAATATTGTTATGCCATCATATGAAGGACTTTGTTTTGTTGTTTTTCTAACAACACCCTTTCCTTTCTGTTTGTCAGGTATCATGTCTGACCACCAATTTGGTAACCAGTTTATGTGCAGTGTGGTGGCTTCTCATGTGAGTCATCTGCCCACAACCAACCTCAGCTTTGTCTGGATTGCTCCACCTGCTGGTACAGGCTGTGTGAATTTCATGTAAGTACCCAAAGTGTCTATGACTGGTACAGAAGGCAAATGTGTTATCAAACCAAACTTGGATCTACCCGCCTGTGTACAGTAAAATCAATCAATGGACAGCATCTTGTGGTGAAAGGAAGTACAATGTTTATCACAAGGCAACAAGGAAGGAGTCCAGGTAGCTGGTGCTCAAGAGACCTGAACTCCCCAGCGATTTTTAGGAAAAGGTTTTTAAAGACAGGATGAGGGAGAAGGTTGCAGGGTGTGTGATCAGTTCGTGGACCTTCTTCTGATTGGTTGATGGTAAGGCAGTCAGAAGTCAGTATCATCAACCTTCTGGTTCCAACCAGTCTGGAGTCAAGATGCTTGTGGCAGCATACAGTTAACTTCTACCTGGTGAGGGTTTCAATATCTGCAAAGTAGCTCAAAGGCTATGGCTCATGATATTACCTGAAGCTCTTGAGGAGGAACTCAAGGTCCTTGAATTTGTTTAATAGCTAAACTATTATAATTTTGTCTTGCTTGACTGTTTTCCTTTGTTTCTGCATTTTATTCTCTGATTAAATTTATGCTTTGGCACTTGGGGAAGGCCTGGGAGGCTAAAATTTTTCTACAGGTAACAGGCAGGAATGCATAGGCTTCCCTAGTAGCTCAGATGGTCTGCCTGTAGTGCAGGAGACCCACGTTCAATCCCTGGGTTGGGAAGATCCTCTGGAGAAGGAAATGGCAACCCACTCCAGTATTCTTGCCTGGAGAATTCCATGGACAGAGAAGCCTGGTGGGCTACAGTCCACGGAGTCACAAAGAGTCAGACCCGACTGAGCAAGTAACACACATACACACACACACACACACAAGAGGCAGGAGTAGGACATGCAGTGGTCTGTCTGCAAAGGCCCCGTAGAGTCCTGCTTGATTACATAACCTCTCTGAGGTTATGTATATAGTAACTATTTAAAGGTATTATTTTAGCAGGTTTAACCTTAATTAAAACCACTCATTTTGGTAACAAAAAAGGCCAAAATTGCAAAAATAAAAATTCAATAAGATAAAAGTATGTGAAGAAATGAAAACAATAGGGAAATGATTTTCAGAAAATAAGATGAAAACAGATACAAAAAAAATGTTATGAGGATCCACACAGTTTAGAAGAAGACTAGAAATTTAGAGATTCAGCTTTTAGCTAAACCTAGCCACAAGTGGTTCCAAATAGGAAAAGGAGTACGTCAAGGCTATATATTGTCACCCTGCTTATTTAACTTGTATGCAGAGTCCATCATGAGAAATGCTGGACTGGAAGAAACACAGGCTGGAATCAAGATTGCCGGGAGAAATATCAATCACCTCAGATATGCAGATGACACCACCCTTATGGCAGAAAGTGAAGAGGAACTAAAAAGCCTCTTGATGAAAGTGAAAGAGGAGAGTGAAAAAGTTGGCTTAAAGCTCAACATTCAGAAAACAAAGATCATGGCATCCGGTCCCATCCCTTCATGGGAAATAGATGGGGAAACAGTGGAAACAGTGTCAGACTTTATTTTGTGGGGCTCCAAAATCACTGCAGATGGTGACTGCAGCCATGAAATTAAAAGATGCTCACTCCTTGGAAGAAAAATTATGACCAACCTAGATAGCATATTGAAAAGCAGAGACATTACTTTGCCAACTAAGGTCCGTCTAGTCAAAGCTATGGTTTTCCCAGTGGTCTTGTATGGATGTGAGAGTTGGACTATGAAGAAAGCTGAGTGCCAAAGAATTGGTGCTTTTGAACTGTGGTGTTGGAGAAGACTCTTGAGAGTCCCTTGACTGCAAGGAGATCCAACCAGTCCATTCTGAAGGAGATCAACCCTGGGATTTCTTTGGAAGGAATGATGCTAAAGCTGAAACTCCAGTACTTTGGCCACCTCATGCGAAGAGTTGACTCATTGGAAAAGACTCTGATGCTGGGAGGGATTGGGGGCAGGAGGTGGGGATGACAGAGGATGAGATGGCTGGATGGCATCACTGACTCAATAGATATGAGTCTGAGTGAACTCCGGGAGTTGGTGATGGACAGGGAGGCCTGGCGTGCTGTGATTCATGGGGACGCAAAGAGTCGGACACGACTGAGCGACTGAACTGAACTGAGCCACAAGTGCCAGGAGGAAAACATAAACAGTTAGCTGATTCATGGTGGTAAGAAGTCAGAACTGTATAGAAACTTACCGAATCTCTCCTGTGCTCATCAGGAGGAAACCAGGGAAGGGTAGTTAGCAGTGTCCCAATAGCATCCTTAGATAAACTCTGCACTGTGGTTCAGAGTCTGTGACTTCTGATATCTCTCAATGCAGATCATTCCCCTACTCCTGCCACATAATCATCACTTCTCATCTTTCTTATCTCTTTTTTTCTCCCACTGTATTTTTTTTCAGTTCTAACACATGATATACTTCATTTATTTATGTATGTTATTTATTGTCTGATTGTTCCTGCTGAAATGCAGTTTCCTTGAAGGTAAGAATGGTTTTCTGTTTTGTTTACTGATTCACCCGTTATCTAATACAGTTCCTGCACACACTGGAAGCACTACCTAAATATTTGTTGAATAGATGAGTAGGCTAATGGAGTAAGTTCTGAAACAGCTATTCTATGGGCAGCCAGGTGAAACAGGGCTGGAATTCATCTTGAATACTCTTCTATGCTAGCCTTCTCCTCAGACAGCAAGATCCTGTAAAACCTGAATCCTCCAAAATTTACCACTGCCTTTTCTTACAACGTGGGAGACCTGGGTTTGATCCCTGGGTTGGGAAGATCTTCTGGAGAAGGAAATGGCAACCCACTCCAGTATTGTTGCCTGGAAAATCCCATGGACGGAGGAACCTGGTAGGCTGTAGTCCATGGGGTAGCAAAGAGTCGGACACGACTGAGCGACATTTACTTTACTTTTCTTCTCCCTTAATAATATACAGTTCATTGTCAAGGCTGTTTGTCATATCATTGATTATATATTTTCTCTTCCTATCCTCTGGGTTACTTAGGCTGCAAACATCAGATTCACCCACCTGGCTGGTTGACATTTAATCCCATCATTTTGTCCCTCAGAAAGTTTTTCGCCCTTGAACCCTTTCTTTCCAGTACCTCTTGCTAAGGTGCTTGCAATAGGTTCCTAACTGGTTTACCTCCAGTCTATTTCTCATCCAGTCCATCTCACAGTTAATCTTCCTAAGGCACAAAGTGTGATTGCTCAAAACTTTTATAGCCTAAGACTTTCTTCTAATGGCCAGCTTTTTGGAGTGGGTTTAATGGCGCTTTCAAATCTTGCAGTTTATCAGCTTCTTTCTTGTCTCCCATTACCTCTGCCTCCTGATGGTCACAAATTGGCAGCGCATCCCACAATTCCCTAAACATTCCCTGACTTTTTCTCTTTTTCCATGTTTTCCCTTAGTTTGGAATGCATATTCTCTCAAATTCAATTGTTAAATTCTTACTCATTTTTCAAGCTGCCATTCATTCTTTAGTAAAAATCTTCTATGAAGCTTTCTGAGATATCAGCAACAGAATTGATATGTATTGTCACATTTTGCTTATAACTCTGTCATGCATGTGTACTAAGTCACTTCAGTTATGTTTGACTCTTTGCGACTCTATGGACTCCTCTGTCCATATGATTCTCTTGGCAAGAATACTGGAGTGGGTTGCCATGCCCTTTCCCAGGGGATCTTTCTGACCCAGGGATTGAACTTATGTCTCTTCGTCTCCTGCATTGGCAGGTGGGTTCTTTACCATTAATGCCACCTGGGAAGCCCAACTCTGTTATAATACTGACTATATTTTACTGTTTACTTATATTTGATTTATTGTTTGAAATATAAATATATTTATTTTAATTGGAGGTTAATTACTTTACAATATTGTATTGGTTTTGCTATAGCTTTTTCTATTAGATTAGATTGGAAAAGGACAAATTCTTATTTCTTCATGATTCCTCCTCAGTTGGTTCAAGGACTTATATACACAGGAATTACAGAAAATATCCTTTGAATTCTGCATCCTAGGAGACTGGGGAAGGGGCTATTCTAGGACCTTTCACATGTTCTCAAGTCCCTTATAGTAAACAGCAGGGTAGAGTGGACCCTCTATATCTATGGTTTATGTATACAGGGAAAAATCTAGGGATATGGAGTGCCAGCATTGTATCTGTTGTACAATGTGGTCTGTTTCTTTAGTTTAATAGTAACCTCTGATTCTTTTTTGGGACGCTTTGTCTTACTCGTGTTGGCACTTATTAGGATAATTTAAATTCTTGCCATTCATAAGCTCTTCATTTAAAACAAGTATTACTTTTTTTGAAAAAACACAAAGTAAATCTGTGCCAGCTGTACAGAACTGCGAAATTCTAAATAGATACAGTTTTTAATTTAATCTGTTTTAAAATGATATTGAATGGCTTGTGGCATCACTGTTCCTGGGATGTCAAATTGTATTCTTTTAGAAATAATGTATTGCATTTCAACTCCAAACAATATTTTATTAGCATTTGGTAAAAAAAGATATATAATTTGGTAATAAGTAGTTTTTACTGATTACAAAGAAGTTTACACACTCTCGCTTATATTTCCTAATAAAATTTTGATGATGCACTTTGTACCTTTCAACTTTCTTGGTAAATGTTTAAGTCTATGCTTATTGTAAGCAATGATTATGTTGAATGTTATATAAAGTAGCTGCCTCCTGTGTGGGCAAGATGTTTTTATTGATCTCTTTTCCTAATTAGTTTGTGAGAGAGTATAGGGAAACTGAAGATTAAACATGAACTACTGAACAATTCATTTGGAATTTTCTGAGCTAAAGTCTTACAATTTCTTACCTTTGTTTCTTACTGTAGTATTTATTACATGTTGAGTAGAGCTATATGTAAGGATCAGTGTCTGTAATTAGTATGTGGCCAGCAATACTTGAAGATTTCTAGTGTTCAATATTAATTTAAACATCACACACACACGCACACAAACTCACAAAATCCTATGGCATTTGGAACATAAATATACTTTGATTCTGTATTTTCTGACTAACCCTCAAAATTAAAGCTTTTACTTTTTAAGATAGGGAAAATTACTTTTAGGAAATTAAACTTCAACCATACTTACATGCTTTTGTAATGTACTTTGTATGAGTTTTTCATATTATTAGTTAATTCATTGTTGTTATTGTTGTTCAGTTGCTCAGTCATGTCTGACTCTTTGCAACCCCATGGACTGCAGCACGCCAGGCTTCCCTGTGCTTCACTATTTCCTAGAGTTCGCTCAAACTCATGTCCATTGAGTCAATGATGCTATCCAACCATCTCATCCTCTTTCTCCTCCTTCTCCTCCTGCCCTCAATCTTTCCCAGCATCAGGGTCTTTTCCAGTGAGTCATCTCTTCACATGAGGTGCCCCAGGTATTGGAGCTTCAGCTTCAGCATCAGTCCTTCCAGTGAATATTCAGGACTGACTTCCCTTAGGATTGACTGATTTGATCTCCTTACTGTCCAAGTGACTCTCAATAGTGTTCTCCAGCACCAGAGTTTGAAAACACTAATTCTTTGGCTCTCAGCTTTCTTTATGGACCAGCTCTCACATCTATGTATGACTAGTGAAAAAAACATAGCTTTGACTAGATGGACTTTTGTTGGCAAAGTGATATTTCTGCCTTTTAATATGCTATCTAGGTTTGTCATAGCTTTTCTTCCAAGGAGCAAGTGTCTTAATTTCATGGCTTTTCTGCCCACAGTGATTTTGGATCCAAAGAAAACAGTCTGTCACCTTTTTCATTTTTTCCCCGTCTATTTGCCATGAAGTGATGGACGGTATCTCATGATCTTAGTTTTTTGAATGTTGAGTATTAAGTCAGCTTTTTTCACTCTCTTCTTTTACTTTCATCAAGAGACTCTTTAGTTTCTCTTAGTTTGTTCATTCATGTCATTATTTAATTTTTCACATGTGTATTTTCTTTTATAACTGGGCTTGAAATCCTTCAAGATCAGGAACTGTTTAGGTATTTTTATGTAACTAATAGTTCTTAATACCAAACTATAGACAATAGAAGGCCCTCAATAAGTTTTTTCTTGCTTTATTTTTTATTTTATTTCATTTCTTGAGGTATAGTTGACTTATAACATCATGTTAGTTTCAAGTGTATGGCACAGTAATTCATATATATATGCACATACAGGCATATATATATATTCCTTTTTAGATCCTCTTCCCTTATAGGTTATTACAAAATATTAAGTATAGTCAGTAAATGTTTCTTAATAGCTGATAATGACATACTTCACTGATTCTAAAATACAGACTTTTTTTTTCTTTACTTTTTGAGATCTCTTAAGTTGCTTCTTACACCTTCCTTGGTGGCTCAGTAGTAAAGAATCCACATGGATTTGATCCCTGTATTGGGAGCACCCTCTGGAGAAGAAAATGGAAACTCCCTCCAGTATTCTTGCCTGGAAAATCCATGGACAGAGGAAGCTGGCAGGCTACAGTCCATGGCATTGCAAAGAGTCAAACACAATTGAGCAGCTGAGCACACACACACATGATGGTTGATGGTCTTGGATTTGAAGAAATCCAGCAACTATTATCTTTCATTTACTAAGTTTCTCATCTCTCTAGAGCTGGCAGTTGAATCGACACTGCACCCAATTCTGCAACCTCATATTAGTATTGCCAGTGTATGGTCCAAACTCTGTGATTTTAAAACCCAATTATCTATTTGAATCCTTTTTCAAAGAATCTCATAGTAAGAACTATGGACTATTTGAACTGAAATACCAAACCATTATATAACATGCTGTGTGTGCCATTCCCAGAAAAGAGTAAGTGGCACTCTGTCTGAATAAGCCATGTTTTATTGATAAACCACTTAGCAACATAATCATTTATACTGTGTTTTTACTGCCTTTCTCATCACAAATAATCAGGTGAGAGACAGAGAGAAGAGAATGGCCTGAGGATAAAGTTGCTAGCTGTACTGGTACAACTAAAATTATTCTGTCCTTAGTTTTATGACACCAGTTGATAACATTTACATCTTAAATGATAATTTCATCCAGAGATCTGCTTAGTGTGCAGATCTTACAATAATATAGTTTGTCTTCACTTTTGTATTTGATTAATCTTTAGTGACTAGTAAACTCAAACTTATCCAAAGTTTTTGGATGTAAATTTAAAATTTTTTTCCAAGGGTGAAGAGGTGGTATAGAAAGAGGGAGGAGGAGAAGGAAGAAGGAGGTTAAGGCGGGGAAGGTGAAGGTGAAAAGGTAGAAAAAAGAACAAGGGAAGGAGGAAAGAAAGGATGGAGGGAAAGAAAGAAATCTCCAGGGCATGCAACTCGAACAGTTAGAAACTAACAAGGAAATAGAGTTGTAAAATAACAACTACAAAATTAACTAATATTTTTGAAAATTTACAACATACCAGTCACTATTCTAAGCAGTTTATGTCCTTTAATCCATTATATCCTTACAGTAATTCTGTAAAGTAGATGCTATTATTATCTCAGTTTACAGATGAGTAGATTGAAGTACAGGCCTTCCCTGGTGGCTCAGTGGTAAAGAATCCGCCTGCAGTGTAGGAGATGCAGGCGATGCTGGTTGGATCCCTGAGTTGGGAAGATCCCCTAGAGGAAAACATGCAACCGACTCTAGTATTCTTGCCTGGAGAATCCCATGGACAGAGAAACTTGACAGGCTAGAGAAAATACGGTCACACGGAGTCAGACATGACTGAAGTGACTTAGCATGCATGCAGATTGAAGTACAGAGATGTTAGATAACTTGTTTAACATAACTCAGTGATTGACATAACCTGGATTCAGAAGACAATCCAGTTTCAAGCAAGGGATTTTTGCCACTTTACTACATTTTCCTCTGAAATCATCACTTACCTGTTTTCTATGATAAAATGCCTATGGTATTGATATGATGAAAACTAGAGTTTTTAATGAAATATTAGACAAGCACTGATTTAAACTTCTGAAATGTGGCTGATTAATATGTCAAACATGGGCCTGATCTTGATATGTATGATACAGGTTCATTCTTTGGATGCTGATTATATCCCATCCATTGTCACAAGGGGAATCACATATAGGGAGAGAATCTGTGAATTAAAGGCAAAATTGAACACCATTAGATTTAACTGCTTGGACAGATACTAGCATAATATTAGAATTAAAATGGAACATAAAAGAAGATCAGATTTGTGTCTAAATTAATGCTGATTTAACCTTAAATGAACTCGCTGCAAACAGTAAACTTTATACTGAGAACAGTATAAAGCAAGCAGTGTCCTATTTAAGATACTGAAGCAACAACAAAGAATTGAACTCAAGGGCCCAAAGAGGTTCAGAGGAGGACCGTATTTGAGCACTTGATATTTTAAAGGAAGATTCTCCTAGAAGGATCTTAAAAGTACACTAAACAAAAAGACAAAAAATCATTTTAAAAAATTGAAGACAGAAGAACTTTCTGAACACTGAACATACTCAAAGTGATACAGATACAGAGATTTGAAATTCTGCCTAGAGTATATCTCTGGTGCCTTTAATTTTTGATTAGAGCCCTTCTAGTCTGTCTGGAGGATTCCTCATGAAAGATAGTATGGTTGCCCATTTATTTCCATCGATCAGAAGAAAACATTGGAGATGTTTGCCTTGTTACTTATATGTTTGAAATAAGATTGGGAACTCCTCCACAGGTACGTTTATGGGGAGTGCATTCATACCTCATGTGAAGAGTTGACTCCTTGGAAAACACTCTGATGCTGGGAGGGATTGAGGGCAGGAGGAGAAGGGGATGACAGAGGATGAGATGGCTGGATGGCATCACCGACTCGATGGACGTGAGTTTGAGTGAACTCCAGGAGATGGTGATGGACAGGGAGACCTGGCGTGCTGCGATTCATAGGGTCGCAAAGAGTTGGACACGACTGAGCAACTGAATTGACTGACTGACTGACTGATTCATACCTATAGATAAGGACACTAACAGTTGATATATACAGATTTTATTGTACTTTGTATTAAAAATTTTTTTAAACTGGAAGATAATTGCTTTACAAAGTTGCACTGGTTTCTGCTAACAAACAGTGAGATTGCTGGGTCACATGGTAGTTTTATTCAGCCATAAGTGTGTGTGTGTGTGTGTGTATCTCCCTTTCCTCAGGAGCCTCCCTCTCACCCCCATATACCACCCCTCTAGGTCCTCTCTCCCCTCTAAGTCTTCCCTCTCACTCCCCAATCCCACCCCTCTAGGTTGTCACAGAGCACCAGGCTGGGCTCCCTGAGTTATATAGCAGCTTCCCACTATCTATCTAATTTGCACACTGTAGTGTATATAAGTCAATGCTACTCTCTCAATTCATCCCACACTCTTTCCCCTGCTGTGTCAACAAGTCCATCCTCTACATCTGTGTGTCTATTCCTGCCATGCAAATAGGTTCACCAGCACCAATTTTCTAGATTCCATATATATGTGGTAATATATAATATTTGTTTTTCTCTCTCTGAATTACTTCACTCTGTATACAGGCTCTAGGTTCATCTACCTCAGTTCGACTGACTCACATTCATTCCTTTGTATGGATGAGTAATATTCCATTGTATATATGTATCGCAGCTTTTTTATCCATTCATCTATTGATGGACATCTAAGTTGCTTCCATATCCTGGCTATTGTAAATAGTACTGCAGTAAATGATAGGGGACATGTATCTTTTTGAATTATGGTTTTCTCAGGGTTTATGGCCAGTAGTGAGATTGCTGGGTCACATGGTAGTTTTATTCCTAGTTTGTTTAAGAAATCTGCATGCTGTTGTCCAATGTGGTTGTATCAATTTACATTCCCACCAGTAGTGCAAGAGGGTTCCCTTTTTTCCACATCCTCTCCAGAATTTATTGTTTGCATATTTTTGGTGATGGCCATTCTAACAAGTGTGAAGTGATATCTCATAGTTTTGATTTGCATTTCTCTAATAATGAGCAATGTTGAGCATCTTTTCATGTGTTTGTTGGCTGTCTATATGTCTTCTTTGGAGAAATGTTTGCTTAGGTCTTGGTTATACATAGCTTGGGCTTCCCAGGTGGCTCAGTGGGTGAAGAATCTGCTTACAGTGCAGAAGATGCAAGAGATGTGGGTTAGATCCCTGTTCAGGAAGATCCACTGGAGAAGGATATGGCAACCCACTCCAGTATTCTTGCCTGGAGAATCCCATGGATGGAGGAGCCTGGTGGTCTCCAGTCCATAGAGTTGCAAAGAGTCAGACATGACAGGACGCACACAAGCATGCATACATAGCTTACTGCAAAAATAAATTACTTCTCATGTAAGGCCAAAATGATTGTATCCACACTGTTTGATAAAACCAGATATGCTATTTTATTAGGGAGGAATTTCATCTGTTTCCTAAGTTACAAGTCTGTTAATTTTTTCCTGTTGATCCAGTTTTCTTTTTTTTTAAACAGACATTCCCCAACTTGAGACAGTTATTTCAAAAACATACCTTCGAATGATAGGATTAAAAAAAATCTGCACTTAAAAGTGAGTGGCTAGAAGCCTAACTGATACTTCTCATTTCCTCACAGGCCTGTTTTTCATCAAAGTCAAATAGCCAATTAGGCTTGGACAAGGAGATAGTCAAAGTTCAGGGACTAATGTGTGTTCTTATTTATCAACATTTTGTCAAATGAGGTCAAGATGCTTCCTGGGGATTTAATCCTTAGTTTTAAGGAGTATGGTAAAATCTTGAGATAAAATATATTCATTAATCACCAGAAAGGTGTAAGAAATTATTTTTATTACTGTAATTACACAGCATATATTTTTTTAATTACAGATATTCAAAAGGCAAAACTATTCCCTTCAGTTTTTCCTGTCTCCTTTATCCCTTCCTGTGTCTTCTTGTAAAAAGCCACCTTGTAAATGGCACTGGTTATATTAGGGAAAGCTACCGAAATCAGTGTGACACTTTTCTTTGCATCAAAACGTTAAGACCATCAGAGAGGTAGAAACTGCTTTATAGTGAGAAAAATTGTCTATGTCAGAAATGAAGTATTTTTAACTCAGGTCCAAATATGGACCTGCATCTATGAAATTCTATCCCACAGTAAATAGTTGGTAATTTTTTAACTTTTTTTTTCTTTTTATGTAGAAATAGTAGTTTTTCCTAATGTTAAGTCTTAAAACTCTATAGCAAACCCATCCTTTACTTCTTCCCTTCCATTCCTGTAATGTACTTGTAACTTGTGGAGGGCACTTAAGTAAATGGACTAAGGTTTGGAATCCTTGAAAGTGAAAGAGAAAATTAGTCGCTCAGTCATGTCTGACTCTTTGCGGACCTCATGGGCTATACAGTCCATGGAATTCTCTAGGCCAGAATACTGGAGTGGGTAGCCTTTCCCTTCTCCAGGGGATCTTCCCCATCCAGGGATCAAACCTAGATGCTCCTTATAACAAGGCCATGTGGTCTAGACGGGATTACTACTCTACTTTGCACTTCTTACTAGAAAACACACGTAATTCTTGTGAAAGCAGATGGACCTAAATCAGTAAATCTAAAAGCTTTACATGTAACAGTTATCAGCAGTTCTCCATATCTGATAGAAATTTTCTAATGAGATGTGGGCAGAGATTTGAGTTATTTCTCTGTTAGTAGAATTCAGTGGAACCAGTTTTAGAAGCCAAAAATGTGAAATTACTTCTGTTTCTTTAAACTGACTACACAGTCAATAATAGTGATAACAAAAATGTCTGGGAAACAGGTAAATAAGCTTTTCTCATGGCAGCAGCAACTCCACAGTTTGCCAACATAATCACTGGGTTAATATATACTAGCAAGAGGATTTTGCTTAATTCTGCTTTAAGATCTTTAAATATTAAGACATTATTACAAATATGAAATAAAATTTTGATTTCTTCTTCCAGATAAAAAATTTTTTGAAGAACTAATCCTCTCTGACTTATTTGGACATACTGTGTGTGTATATTTATATACAGATATCTATATTGTGTATATGTGTGTGTGTATATATATGCACACATGGGTATAGTATATATACATATATACACATAGGCATATATACACACACATATTCAAAAATTTGTTTAAAATTGTACTTTCTAACATGGTAGCTATATGTGATTATTTAAATTTAAATGATTAAAGTCAAATAAAACTAAATAATCGGTTCTTCATTTGCACTAGCCACAGTTCAAGTTCTCATTAGCCATAAATGTCTAGTTTCTATTATATTGTACAGCACACCTAGCACATTTCCATTATTATATAAAGTTCGATGTGCAGTACTGATTTAGAGGATTGAATGAATTATTTTTTCCTCTAATGTTACCTTAACATTTACAGAATGTAAATAACCATATACTTCAAAGGACATTGATTTTGGAGTTGTCCTGTGAACTTGAATTCTCATAACTGCTAACCTGGACAAGTAGGGAAGTTTTATGTAAAAAACTGATTACCAAACTCTTCATTTTAATTTTGTTTGTCAGTGCTGGAATTACTATGGTCCTTAACTTTATGGGCAGTGCTAGGCCAAGTGTGACAGGTGAGGATTCCCTCTGGCTCCCTTCCCACAGTGCTCAGGACTCAGAGCTGCTCTTTGGCTACCCTGGGTTCCCCCCGTCCCCGCTTCTGAGCCTCAGCCCCTGCTTTCACCCTGCCACTTCCTCATTTCCCCCTATCCCCTGCCGCATGTTTCAAGTTCTGGGTCTTTTCAAGTATGCCCTTGTGCCATGAAAATTTACTACCATGTGCCTAATATTTAAAATTAACTGATCTGAAAGGCTAATCATCATTAATAGGAAAGTGAGTGGTAATGAAATTTGGAATACCATGTGTTGATGATGGTGATAATGATAAGAAAGAAAGAAAGAAAGAAAGAAAATGAAGTCACTCAGTCATGTCTCACCCTTTGTGACTTCATGGACTATAACCTACCAGGCTTCTCTGTCCATGGGATTTTCTAGGCAAGAGTACTGGAGTGGGTTGCCATTTCCTTCTCCAGGTGATAATCATAGTAGTAGTCAAAATAGCAACTTCCATTTGTTGAGCACCTGTGTACCAGGCAAACTACTAAATTCCTCTCTTCGAACCACCTACTGAAGGAAGAGCTCAAAGAGCTCAGAGACAGGTTGGTTTTGATCTAAAACATGTCCTTTAAACTACCATCCTATATACCACTCTATATCACTTTTAAAATATTAATAGTCATTATGAAAGACAGTATAACAACTTGGAAAATACCTGGAATATTAAGTGATAAAAGAATAAAAATTATTTCAAACACATTAAAATTATGTTTTCAGAGGACTTCTGGCATCATGGAAGCCTGAGTTGGCACAGTAAAAACTTCTTCCACTAAAATCGCATAGAAACTTTGACTAAAATGATTAAAATATATAAAAAACAATAAATGTAAACATTCAATTCACCAATTAAGACACTGTAACTTTCAGAATGCAAATTCAAAAATCCAGCAATATACTGCTTCTAAGAGAGAAACCTAAACATAATGGCACAGACACATTAAAAGCAAATAGTGGGGAAAATGACATACCAGGGAATTTTTTAAAATATTTTTATTTATTTATTCATTTGGTTTTGCTGGGTCTTGGTTGTGGCATGTGGAATCTTTGATCTTCATTGTAGCAATTGAAATCTTTAATGCAGCTTTTGAGATCTTTTAGTTATAGCATGCAGACTCTTGTTTGCAACAGGTGGACTCTAATTCCATGAACAGGGATTGAACCCAAACCACCTGCATTGGGAGCATGAAGTAGCTACTGGACCACCAGGGAAGTCCCCAGGAAAATGTTAGCCAAAGGAGAGTTGGTGTCACTATATTTTTTGAAGTATAGTTAATTTACCGGTGTCACTATGTTAATATCAGACCAAACAGTAAAATTAATAATACTAGGGACAAAAGAGGAGATTGAAAAATCTGGCTTAAAATGCAACATTCAAAAAACTAAGATCATGACATCCGGTCCCATCACTTCATGGCAAATATATGGGAAAAAGTGGAAACGGTAGCAGATTTTATTCTCTTGGGCTTTAGAATCACCGCGGATGGTGACTGCAGCCAGGAAATTAAAAGACACTTGCTCCTTGATAGAAAAGCTATGGCAAATCTAGACAGTGTAATAAAAAGGCAGACATCACTTTGCTGACAAAAGTCCGTCTAGTCAAAACTATGGTTTTTCCAGTAGTTGTGTATGGATATGAGAGTTGGATCATAAAGAAGGCTGAGCGCCAAAGAACTAATTCTTTGAAATTGTAGTGTTGGAGAGAAGACTCTTGAGAGTCCCTTGGACTGCAAGGAGATCAAACCAGTCAATCCTAAAGGAAATCAACTCTGAATATTCATTGGAAGGACTAATGCTGAAAATGAAGTTCCAATACTTTGGCTGCCTAATGCAAAGAGCCAACTCATTGGAAAAAAATGCTCAGGCTGGGAAAAATTGAAGGCAGGAGGAAAAGAGGGTGACAGGATGAGATGGTCGAATGGTATCACTGACTTAATGGACATGAGTTTGAGCAAACTCCGGGAGATAGTGAAGGACAGGGAAGCATGGTGTGCTAGCCTATGGGGTTGCAAACAGTTGGACACAACTTAGTGACTGAACAACAATAGCAGGGATAAAATAATTACTTAAAAACAAAATAACATGCATAAACACAGAGTGAAAGAAATATGCAAAATTGAAAATTGCCTTTGAGCTGGCAAATACTGATTACATATTTTCTAATATTAATGTTTGAATTGAAGTAGTATTATAAAATTATTTGAACAAAAGTTTCTCTAAAATATATTTGTTGGATGGATGAGCAAATGCATGAATATACGAAAGAAAAACATACCTTAATGCATAAAGGTACCAGAAGACTGTGTTAGAAAATTAGAGTTTCTCCTATGTTATTTAAACTTCCATGCATGCACTCATGACATCTGGCTTTATGTTGTAACATTTTAAATTTAGAGTCACAAGTCTACATAAAACTTTGCTGTTAAATGAAAAGAAAAAACAGTTTGAGGAAATAAAAATATTTAAACCACATATTTTCTGGAATTCTTAGATCACCTTTTAAAAATTGAAGCAGTTCATATTGAGAAGTTGTCATATTTAGCACTGAGAAATATTGAACAAAATTATTTCCATCTACATTTAGCACCTCACAATACTGAGATCAGGTTTTGTTTATCCACATTGGCAAGTCCTAAGCTGGAAACAAAAATGTATTAGTCAAATCTCTTCCATTTGTCTCCACTACTGGTATTTATAGAAGGGATTATGAATGATATGAACATACCAGTTATCTGGGCTGACATATATTTCAAAGAGCAATGCCCTAAAATATTATGCGAAAGATAAACAGAAGAAATGCTTCTAATTAAAAATGTACACTGTAGTTGCAAGGAGTTGGTCCCTTAATCAACCCCTGGTTTTAACTTAAGCAAATATATTGAAAATATGGCTATAAAGCTAAGCTACATAAGCCTTTCTTCTAAATCTGCCTGCAGGCATTAATGCTCAGATTTGAGATGGCATCCTTATTTGCTAAGTGCAAAGATGGTTACAAAAGAGCTTTTCTCACTTTGAGGATAAAAGCTAACGTATTCTTTAATTTTGGTTACTGCCTGGCTCCTCTCAGCACCATAATAGTTATTTGGCTCAAAACCAAAAAGTAGCAATGCAGTGCTTACATGTCTATGGATCAAAATTAGATGAAAAATTGCTGTTTCTCATCTCCAAAGCTATTTGCTGCACATTTTATAACCCTCAAGATGCCTTTTGTAATATATGATAACAGAGCCAACTGCAGCATCTGCCTGGAAAGAGATTACTTTAATTATGGACTCAATGTCCTATTTTCTGCAAGTGATCCCCAGAGACAGGCTTCCTGCCGGAGGAGAGGTGCAAGGATGCACATTAAAGCTTACATGTCAACCATGAAGAGGTGGATAAAGTGAGACAAGGACACCCATAAACTGCCTTCATTTTCCTAGTCTGTAATGTGATGGAAGAGTCTATAGTGGTAGGTTTTTAATTATTCCAGCATCTGTTCTAATGGACTTCTGATGGTAAGGGCAAGACAAGCTTATAAAAGAGCAAAACCTTTGACAACTCTGTACAGGAAACACTATATTTAAAAGGTTAGATAAAACATCATCTTCTTTAAACTTTCTTCTTCCAAATTGAAAAATATAGGTGCTTTATTAGTAACATGTTATAATATTATTAGAAAGTGAAGCTGAGTGGTTTTCTTGTCAATCTCATTCTTGATAACACATCAAGTGCCTCATTATTAAGAATTCATTTGCCATTAAGTATAGTAGAACTGCTAATAATGAATTTCATTTAGGATCAATGTGTATATCTCATGTATTTCTATGGAAGTTCTTTATAATTTACCACTGATTTAACATTATGAATGGACACTTAAAGCAAATTGTTACCTTGTTTGTATTAATATTAATTACAGAATTAGACTCCTTGATGGATAGCTTTTCAGAGAATGAGAGTGTGGTTTTTCTTCTTAAAAGCATAGCACATACTCAATAGGATATTTGGGATTCCATCTGATTTCTCAAAAACTATAAGCATATTTTGAATTTTCTTAAAGATGGGGGATTATGGAAGAGTAACCATGGGAATTAATTTCAAACTTCAAAAGGAATTTAAGGGATTTGACATGGAATAATTTTGTGTAGGAGAAGAAAAATGGAACAGAAAAATGTACCTACAGTCATATTAGGTGAAAACATCAAATCTTTTAATATTACACCAGCCATGACATTCATTATTTTTTGGTGTTAAAGTTAAGTGCTATTAATATTTTATACTTTGATAAAGAAATCTAAGTAAGTTTATCTTAGGGCATTTTAAATGGTAACATTTAACTCTAAAAAATTTAAAATAAAATATTTGATATTTTCAGACTTTCTGGTTGCTAATAAATGCCACAGTGGATAAATTTTTTTAAATATGTTGAAATGGGTAGTTTTACAAGTTTTTTATATTATATATCTTGTAAATGAACAATTGAATATATATTATCTATATATCATCAGAATTTATAAATAGGATAGATTTGGTGTCCATTTCTGTTTAAAGATCTTGGATATAAGGAATTAAACTAATATGTATGGGTTTATTGGAAAATAGAAACCTGTTAGAAGAAACTGAGAGTATAAATAACTGTACTAAATCATCAATGCAAAGAAAGTAATTCCTGATAATAAGTTTTTATATTTTACCATTGAAACATAGGTTTTTAAAATTTTATACAGTGGTTCTATGTGTGTTGTGCAATCAGAATTCCCATACAAATAAATAGCACGGGGAGATTTCTAAATGGCTCACTTGGAGCATGAGATGACCTCTTCTAAGATCAAAGAGAATCAGAATTTCTCTTGAGAAGTATTTATTTTGTAATTTCAGTGCCATATTGCACTTTGGTGACCGCAAATAAGACTTAGAATAATACGTTTATCATTTAATCCAAGTGTTATATTTGGAATATATGTTTTTTTCCCCTGCCAATTGTTTGTTTTCAGACATTACTCTTTGTAAAAATGTCATGTTAATTGTTTTTGGCTTTCAATATTTTATGTTTGAGTCGGGATGTAAATTCCTTAATTTTGACTTATAATTTAAAAGAATGATGGTAAAGAAATACATGCTGCATACTGTATTGGTGTTTTTCTTTCTGGCTTACTTCACTCTGTATAATCGGCTCCAGTTTCATCCATCTCATCAGAACTGATTCAAATGAATTCTTTTTAACGACTGAGTAATACTCCATTGTGTATATGTACCACAGCTTTCTTATCCATTCATCTGCTGATGGACATCTAGGTTGTTTCCATGTCCTGGCTATTATAAACAGTGCTGCGATGAACATTGGGGTACATGTGTCTCTTTCAATTCTGGTTTCCTCGGTGTGCATGCCCAGCAGTGGGATTGCTGGGTCATAATATATATGGAATTTAGAAAGATGGCAATGACGACCCTGTATGCAAGACAGGAAAAAAGACACAGCTGTGTATAACGGACTTTTGGACTCAGAGGGAGAGGGAGAGGATGGGATGATTTGGGAGAATGGCATTGTAACATGTATACTATCATGTAAGAATTGAATCGCCAGTCTATGTCTGACGCAGGATACAGCATGCTCGGGGCTGGTGCATGGGGAATGACCCAGAGAGATGTTATGGGGAGGGAGGTGGGAGGGGGGTTCATGTTTGGGAACGCATGTAAGAATTAAAGATTTTAAAATTAAAAAAAAATAATAAAGCTTATACACATACCAAAAAAAAAAAAAAGAAATACATGCTACAGACAGGCTTTGTTTTTAACATTTAAACTTGACAGTAAAAACTACTTCTTTTTAAATGTTTTAAGATAATTTCATTTTATGTCTGTGAAAGCAATATTTATATAGTGAAGAAAACATTTAAAACTACAGCTAGGTGAATACCTATGCATGTGCACACATTTACATGCCCCTTGGCACTTGTTCCCCTGTGTACGTGGGCATGCATGTGTGTGTACACAGACACACACACCCGCACGCGTGCGTGTGTGCATATTCCCGTTACCTCATGAATAAGAATACTAGGTATCTTAAGCCTTATTTTTCTAGATATATATATGTGTTCAGTTTTATTTATTTATTTTTCAATAAAACTGGGTTTCTACCATACATTCTGTTTTCTAATCTAGCTTTGTTTTAAACCTAATGTAACATTATAAATGTTTTCCTAATAAACCTCCATCTACAACATCATCAGGATAGTATTATATTATATGGCTGTGCTATATTTAATTAATTCCTTATTTATGGACATTTTGCATATTTGCAATGTTTACTATTGTAATAGCTTTATGATGAACAATCTTATAGCTAATGCTCTTTGCACACTCCTAATTATGAAAGCATATTATTTTCGTGTTAAATTATCAAGTCAACCTGATTAAAATGAAAAGCTAAGCTATGAAGTCAACCCAGTTAAAATAAAATCATATTATGATCTTTGTACAAAGGCCAGCATCACAAAGACAGTAGCTAACTTTTCATTTTTTAACAGTAATGGTTCTATTTGATAGGTACTGATAGATTAAGGTAAGTGTCAGTTTCCTTATCATTGTTCTAACTACCTAGTCATCACTTTAATTAAGAAAACATTGTTTCCTACCTTGCATTATTTTCAGTTCCATTGTTAAGTTTCAATAAATGCCTTTTAAACATCTGTTTTATAAGGCAAACTAATTCAGTTGAAATTCTGTCCCTTTTCTAAAGCTCACTGGAATGCGTAGCCTTGTAACTAACTTATCACTAGTAAGTGAGCCTATTAGTCTAATGCTTATATATTTTTAAGTATCTTTGTTATTCAGCTGTATAATTTTGTGTGGGTGTGTGAGGAAAACATAAGGAATGTAAATTTCATTAGTAAATGAGAGTGGCTTTATTATATAAATATTCACCTACTAAATTCTTAATTATTTAATGTTTATAGGCCACCCACTCCAGTGTTCTTGCCTGGAGAATCCCAGGGACGGGGGAGCCTGGAGAATCCCAGGGACAGGGGAGCCTGGTGGGCTGCCTTCTTGGGGTCACACAGAGTCGGACACGACTCAATGCACTGATAAATAATCATCTAGAAGTGAGAGTTCACAGTGAAATATTCAAGTTTATGTGTACACTAGATTCTTCCAGGGAATGAAATGCTGACTTCATGTGTATAAATTGTAGAATGATAACTGTAAACATGAGTAAGCAGAAGAGTGACAAAATTGGTATCAACATGTAGACAAATAAAGATCTGTAAGAGGAAATGAAATTTTAATTGTTCTTGCAAAATTAGGATCTATAAGTTATCAGTTTTATACCAAGATGTAGACCGTGGAAGCAATTGTGGACTCAGTCTCCCAACTGGCCATATGGCTTCCATGACCCTCCAAATTCCGGGAAGCCTCTCACGGGGCAGTGGAAAGAGAAGAATCACAGATAGCAGTTGCTGGAAGAGTGGTTACATGTCAGATAAAATTATATTTTTATGGGATCTAAATTATATCAGTCCTGATGGAAAGGCCTTGGAAAGTGTGTTTGTGTTTCCAGAAGAAGCAGTCTCTGGGAAACTAAGTCAACTTTTTTATGAGGTAATTTTCTATATCTGATCTTATTGTATTTATGTAAAATGAAAGATGGTTTAAATTTTGTTTTTTTTTTAACATAATGACACCTGTCTTGAGAGCTATAGCCTCCTTTTCTAATTCTACACTGAGAAAATAAAGGTAAAATTCTAGAGCATACTGAAGAACCTTTTTAAATAGTTCCCTAAAATAGTTCATTAAGTGTTTAGGAAAGTTATGACCAACCTAGAAAGCATATTCAAAAGCAGAGACATTACTTTGCCAACAAAGGTCCATCTAGTCAAGGCTATGGTTTTCCTGGTGGTCATGTATGGATGTGAGAGTTGGACTGTGAAGAAAGCTGAGCGCTGAAGAATTGATGCTTTTGAACTGTGGTGTTGGAGAAGACTCTTGAGAGTCTCTTGGACTGCAAGGAGATCCAACCAGTCCATTCTAAAGGAGATCAGTCCTGGGTGTTCTTTGGAAGATATGACACTAAAGCTGAAACTCCCTTTGGCCACCTCATGCGAAGAGTTGACTCACTGGAAAAGACTGTGATGCTGGGAGGGATTGGGAGCAGGAGGAGAAGGGGATGACAGAGGATGAGATGGCTGGATGGCATCACCGACTCGATGGACGTGAGTCTGAGTGAACTCTGGGAGTTGGTGATGGACAGGGAGGCCTGGCGTGCTGCAATTCATGGGGTCGCAAAGAGTCAGACATGACTGAGCGACTGAACTGAACTGAACTGAAGTGTTTTTAATGAAAGATTTTATCAGAGAATTTAAATATCAAATACTTTTGAAATACATTTTTGTTGTTTCAGATCCATTTACCCAAAACTTTTCAGTACAGCAGTGTTGGGAATGAGCATGGCCTTATGTAATTAGTATCTAAAATATTTTGCTGTTTTCTCATGGAAGTTTTCAAAATAACGTACTTCAGTGTGCCAGTTTTTAAGTCTTTGAGTTTAAAATATAACTTACAGAGTGACTCCTAAAGCTGTTATTATTGTGGCACTTTTGTTGCACCTCTGCCAGTTCACAAGAATGACTTGCCAGCACCCATAGTGCTAATCCACCAGGGAAAGTTTTGTTTTTAAGTATGAAATTGTCGCAATATCCAATAATAGTAGTTGATCAAGAAGTATTAATTCCTGGAAAATCAAATGGTTAAATTAATGAAATTGTAGTAAATACAGTAATGATACTCACTTCTGTTCAGTAGCTCAGTCGTGTCCAACTCTTTGCGACCCCATGGATTGCAGCAAGCCAGGCTTCCCAACTCCCGGAGCTTGCTTAGACTCATGTCATTGAGTTGGTGATGCCACCCAACCATCTCATCCTCTGTCATTCCCTTCTCTTCCCTTCAATCTTACCCAGCATCAGGGTCTTTTTCAGTGAGTCGGTTCTTCACATCAGGTGGCCAAAGTGTTGGAACTTCAGCTTCAGCATCAGTCCTTCCAATGAATATTCAGGACTGATATCCTTTAGAATTGTCTGGTTTGATCTCCTTGCAGTCCAAGGGACTCTCTAGAGTCTTCTCCAGCACCACAGTTCAAAAGCACCAATTCTTCAGAGCTCAGCTTTCTTTATGGTCCAGCTCTCACATCCATCCATGACTAACGGAAAAACCATAGCTTTGACTAGACAGGCCTTTGTTGGCAAAGTATTGTCTCTGCTTTTTAATATGATATCTAGGTCGGTCATAACTTTCCTTCAAAGGAGTAAGCATCTTTTAATTTCATGTCTGCAATCACCATCTGCAGTGATTTTGGAGCCCAAGAAAATAAAGTCTGTCACTATTTCCATTGTTTCCCTATCTATTTGCTATGAAGTGATGGGACCAGATGCCATAATCTTAGTTTTCTGAATGTTGAGTTTTAAGCCAGCTTTTTCTTTCATAGATATTTACTTTTCACTTGCTTCATCAAGTTAAATTCATGACTTGACTTTAAGTCTGAGTAAAACTGCATTTTAAAGACATCCACGTAGTTGCCTGTCTTAGTAACTTAAAAACATATGCAAAGATTTATCTTGTTTTGCACTGGAAAGAGTAAAACTTTTATATGTCATCATGAAGTGTGTAAAACTTTGTGATGTCAGATATTAACCAAAATATGATTGTATGGCTGAAAGTTGATTTTTTGAGTATTTGAAAATGGAAAAAAAATGGATTTCATTGCAAAATCAACTCAGAAATAGCTGTATAGTAGTAGTATTTGTCTGCATTACTGCAAATTCAGTTACTTCCATGAATAAGTCTTTTCAGTATATAAAGTTACTTGAGTCACAGTTGGGCAACTAACAGGTGACAATGAAAAATCATACAGCAAAGATTCCAACATACATTTTTATTATCTCAAAGATTGCTTATGTTTCTCTCTCCACTTTCCTCCATCTCTAATTGCCTTTGCTACTGGCCATTCCTCTAGATAACTAAAGATGTATAAGTTAACTTGGATAATGCTATCTTTTCAGAAACATTGCCAAGAAGGTGTATTATTGATAAGAAGAGAGTTTTCCTAGCATGGAAAAACTTTAAGTTCTAAAAGTAGCTAGAACAAACTAAGCTCCTATTTTAAATATAAGGAAACTGAGGCCCAGGAAGGTTGATTCAACATCACAGAGCTGGGTGATGATGTAGTAGAACCCAAGGCTTCTGTTTCCTTCCTTCTTCATCATACCGTGCCGATCCTTCTGGGTCCTCTGGGCCCTCAGAGGGCACTGCAGGCATACTCCACCTGTCTGCTCTCCATCTTTCTTCTAGTTATTAATGCAGCAAAGACAGGGAGAAACATTACACCTAAACCCAGTACTGATCCCTAACTGCTGATGAAAATGGGAACAGTTTATTTGGATTTATTAATCTATTAGACTGTGACTTTATATTCTAGATTTTCTGAGACAGGCTTGATTTCAGTATTATTTCTAATAAGGTCATTTGTTTAATATATAGCACTAATTCATATATATATATATATATATATATAATTATGAGTTTCCTATATAAACTCATAAAAATATAGGATTTAATCTTCATTTGTTAACAGTCCATCAGAATAAACTTCCAAATTAGGAAAAAAAAATCTGTCAGATTATCCATCCTTATTTTTATTTAAGAACATGTGATTCCCTAGGTATCTCTCTGTGTGCCATCTACTATGCTAGGCTTTTTGCCTCATTCTTCTTGATTAATTGCATAGCACTTTTATGAAATAAGCTGTATTATTATCCCCATTTTACAGATGAGGAATTAGAGGCTTGGGGTACTTAATAGCATTCTCATTACACAGCTAGTTTATATAGCTAGTAAGAGGCAGGATTGCAACTCAGGTTTAGCTGGGGCTAATATGAGCCCTTAATTGATGCTTTTCCAATGACCACACAATATGTAAATGTAGAACAAGTGAACAAGAAAAGAAGAAAAAGGCTTACTATAAAATATTATAGTCTGGAGTCTACTTATATGGTAATGGTTAATAAACTGATTAAGAAGTATTGAGTGATTAGGAGAACCACTATTTCGAGAAAAGGGGGAAAAGAAAATTTTAAATAAAAGAAAAAGACATGGTCTTCTGATTCATTGAAGGAGTCAAAACTGGCATGTTATAAAAGAAAAATACAGGAAAAAAGATGAGAAAAATACAGGGAAAGGAGATCTTCAAGTCTTCCTTCTTTCCTTAGAGACCTTCTTACTGATATATTACTTGTATTCCATGTGTAAGATTTTATTACTATGCTCATGGCATCACCTTCAGTTTTCTGGACTCATCTGGAGATTTTACTTATATGGAAAATCCAACTTTCCAACCATATTTAAATAATGAAGCATTTTGTATACATTTTGCATACACGCATGTGTCCTAAGTTGCTTCAGTCGCGTCTGACTCTGTGTGACCCTATGGACTGTAGCTTGCCAGGCTCCTTTGTCCAGGGGATTCTTCAGGCAAGAATACTGAAGTGAGTTTCTATGTCCTCCTCCAGGGGATATTCCAAGCCCAGGTTTCCTGCATTGACAGGTGGGTTCTTTACCACTAGCGCCACCTGGGAAGCACATACAAGTATGGCTTTTAAAAATACTATGTATCCTCCCTTTAAAAAAGTAAAGACAATCAGATTGACATGTTAAGTTCTCATGTCATTGACTTATTTGTCTCAGTTTTCTTATCTGGAGACAAAGTTACTTCTATTTAGCATTTACCTAATTCATTTAGGGAAAATCGTGAAGAATTGCTTCAGTATATGCCTCCTTGATACTCCTAGGTGTCAATAATCATAAAGACATAAAGCATTGTCTGTTGGCTATTATCTTTTCTCAGTTCCCATGCAGTTTTACTTCAAATTGACAAGGATGTGGATGTTATCACATAACAGTAAACAAAACAACTGGTCAGAGGATCATAGAGGATAATTAGCCATGTGTATAGCAAGAGAACAGGTTTCCAATGACCTTCCAGGGGGACTAATGTCACATCTATATTAACATCCTCATTATTGACCTGAAACAAGAGAAAACAGCAAGTTAATTAAATTCTTAGATGATGCTAAATGATTAAGTGCTTGTTACTAAATTCCAGTGAGAAGACAAAATTCAAAAGGTCCCTAGAGAATGTTAGAAGATAGTCTAGAAATAACAGCAATAAAATTGAACCTTAAAAATGCAAGCAGATATATCTAGAGAGGAAGTCATTTTAAACACTAACATTAGATAAGTTTGAATTAGAATGCAGTGGTGATAAAAGAAGCCTTAAGGTGATGTTAAACCAAACATTAAACATAAGCTTGAAATGTAATATAGTTAAAATGCTACTATATCTAGGACCGTTGTATTCAGACTCTATATAATGGCATCAGATTAACACTCTTTGCTGATGAGACCTCATTTAGAGTTCCTTGGTTACAGATGACAAAGCAGTAAGAAAAAGGAAAGATTAGTCTTTATTATATGTATGCACATATACTACAGCCCAGGAAAATCCAGTGCTAGCCACCTACAAAATGCAAAAAACAAAAATGAAATAGTGCATGAGATTTTCATCTTTAAGATCTACCACTTTTGGTTAGGTTGCTGTTCCAACTCTTCACATTAAATTGTATACTAGTTGTCTGGGAAGAACAAATTTGGAAATGAATTTGTTCGAAACACTCTTTAGCAGCCAAGTGGCAAAGGCAGGAGTCTGAGTAGAGGAGGCAGGACAGATAAATGTGTGGCACTGGAGAATCTGTACGAAGGTTGGAAGGGCTAGATGGGACCAGATGGTGTCCCCTTGGGGAGCTAGAGGACTTGTTTCTGAGGACCTGGGGAGAGAGTAGCTGGGGGCGAGGGTTCCTCTTGAGGTAGAAACTGGTGAGGGGTGAAGAGGTTAGTGAAACTCACTTGAACTCTGTGTTTTCTGATGCACCTAAGAAGGCAAAATGGCTAATTGTTTTCCATTTTCTACTGGTCCTGTAGAGGCAACAAGGCAAACCATTTGAATAACTAGCCTCATTGTCACCAGCTTATTCCTCACAGAAATGCTGTTAGCTCATTCAAGTGTTTTATGGCAGAATCATTATATCACTCACTGGATAGACTCATAATTTGGGGCACTAAAAAAAGTTCTATTGGATTTTAATACGTGAAGTGTGTTTTTCCCTCTGATGAAAAAAGTTTTAGGGTTGATTTTTTTTTTTAATTGTGTTATGTCTGCCAAGGGAAATTCACAATGAATTAATTCTGCTCAATGAATTTTTGCTCTTATAAAAAATTGTTTTAATGCCAAACATTGCCTGTTCCGAATATTGTACCAGAGGCATTTATTTACAACCTGGTACATATGTAGTTTGAGCTTCTTAGCATAACTTACAGCGAATTAATGACTTGTTATTTATTGCTCAGGCACTCTTTGGGAGTGATTTATAGGGCTGTGCTGTGCACTGGCGGTTACTTTTCAGTGTCTGTGCTGGCTGTCTCATCAATATCATTAAATGAATTCACAGTGACACAGCTCTGCTACTGTAGTTTTTGATATGAGGGATAACTGAACATAAATCAGGACTTATGTTTAATTCATAAGATGTACCAATCTCTCATGTAGGCGTGAGTTAGGTTAGAGGATGTCACAGATGTATTTCACAGTACCTCTTGTGATTAAACCCAAGCTTTTCTGTATGGCTGTATGCACTAGGTAAAAATAATAAGTTGCTATACACTATGCCATTTTTCAGGTAAATGCAATTTATTTTTATTTAGGTATGATTGGTTTCTATTGTTGTCCCACCAGTGGGATATATTTTTGAAAGTAATACTGAGAGAGCTATAATGAAAAAACAGTTACTTCAAGTTTGTAATTCTTATATATTCTTTAAGTAGTTCAATATTAATTAATAACTACAATTTATTTTTTAATCTTATGTTGCAAAATGTTTTTAAAAATAGAATAAATGAACATTCATGCCATGTCAAAATATTTTTTATTTTAAGCCTTAAGATTTCTTTTCAGTAATAACTTTAAAAATAACTATGAGAAAATAAGCCTGTTTATCTTTCCTTATTAGTCCAGCCCAAGAAAAGGAAAATATTACATGTTAATATGCTGTAAGGAAAGTTAGTCCCCTTCTTGTTTGAAAGCAAACAACTATAAAGAATATAGAAATCAAGATATGTCAGTTTCCTAAAAAAAAATAAAGTGACAAAAATGAACTCTCCTAGTGTCGGGAGAATTTTCCTGGCGTTGTTATCCTTGCTGCAGTGCCCGATATTTATTCTTTGAACCAAATACTCTGAATGCACTGTAATCCATGCAGAAGACATGATTTTTTTTCTCCTGGAGAGAAGGGTAATCTGACTCCAGCCGTGCTGCTACCAGGGCGCTGGGGTAATGGTGAGATTGCCAGGCTGTCGAGCCTCGTCACTGGCCTGCTGTGGAGCCCTGTGATCAGCTCTGCAGACTGTCACAAAGAAAGAATGTGATATGTTCCTGCCAAAGAAAATAATTCCAACATATGCAAGAAACTGACACAAATGTCTTCTCCTCCTTCCTCTGGTTACAGTTGATTAGACCTAGCTTGAGGTCGTGATGATTTTAAGACCTACTTATTTGGGCCTTGCTCTGAAAAGATGGATGAGCTATTGCTTTCAAGGCCCAACTGACAAAAGGATGAGAGGAAATGACATTACTTAGTAGTGTAATAAGTAATTGATTTCATAATGCTTAGGGCAAAGGGCAGAGTAGATGCACGCAGGAGAGCAGAGGGGGCCCAGGGCATGTCAGCAGAGGGCAAAGAAAGCAACACTGGAGAACTGAGGAATAGGTGTTTTGGAGGGGAAAATTACTAAAATTACTAAAGAAAAGGAACTGGTAACAGCAGGATAATCAAAGTAGTTCCTTCTGGTATGAACTGTGAGATAAAGAATTTATTAAAAAGTAGTATATTTCTGGAAACAGTATCAATCAGAAAATATATGATTCCTGGAATTTGTATCATTTAGGAGTAGGTTCTACTCCTGCTTATAAGAGAAAATCTGACTTGTAGTGGCTTTAAAAAAATGCAAGTAGGACATATATTAAGTTAACCTCAAGAATGCATTCCAGTATACATTAGGTGCAAATATTATTTGATTCTGCTTTTACAAGATGGACTTCCCAGGTGGCACAAGTGGTGAAGAACCAGTCTGCCAGTGCAGGAGATGTAAAAGATGTAGGTTCGATCCTTGGGTTGGGAAGATTCCCCTGGAGAAGGGCATGGCAACCCACTCCAGTATTCTTGCCTGGAGAATCCCATGGACAGAGGAGCCTGGCAGGCTACAGTCCACAGGGTCGCACAGAGTCGGACATGACTGAAGCAAATTAGCACATACAAGGTACCTAGAATAGTCAAATTCATAGAGTCAGAAAGTGCATTGGTAGGTGCCAGGAGCCAAGGGTGGGGGTAGTGGGGTGGGGGGGCAGAGGGACCTAATGTTTAAAGGGGATAGAGTTTCAGTTTAGGATGGTGAAAAATTGGGGAGCTGGATAATGGTGAGAGTTACACAGCAGTATGAATGTGCTTAGTGCCACTGAACAGTATAGTTATATATGGTTAAAGTAGTCTGTTTTATATTATGTGACTTTTACGTCAATAGAAAAAAAAACGTTAAAAAAATACAAGTCTGTTTTTGCTTACTGATGAAGGCGTTCATGTCACATATTCTACTATGTGTCTGTGTGTGTGCACAAGTGTGTGCACATGTGTGCATGTTTCTGCTGTCCATGTTTCCGTTTTTTAGCTGATTCTTTCACAATTTTCTTCTATATCTCTACATAACATGCTTATTTTGCCAGTGCTTCGTTTTCCAGTTTTAGGTATTATCTCTTGATTTTCTACAATGGGAGACTGAATGTTATTTTGTGATTTTGGTTGGATCAATATAAATGGTCTATAATATTGATTATGTAAATACCATTCAGAACTGAGTCATATACTGTACTGTAATTTCCTTCCCTGCTTAAGTTTTTGATTTCCCCAGAATTGATAATTTCCTTGTTTTTTATTTGCTTTCTTTTCTAAGAGTTTCTGTCTCTGCTAGTTCTCTCAACACATTTGAACCTATTAGGTTTTCCATCCATTTAAACTTCCCAGGACTCTTTCCTGTAGCTCCTGGCCTGTTCTAATCTGGACTGGCCACTCTCTGGGAGGGCTGCACAGCTGGTACCCTGGGATCTCCTCATTATCTCGCTCACTTTGCTTCTCTAGTTTTCTTTATTTTATTATTCCTCTTTCTTGATATATTCCCTGCAGCCTCTTCAGCTTCTGTCATTGTTATTGATTTGTTATTTGAAAAATAGCATCCTCCAGTAAATTCTTGAGTAGGAAAAAAGGTTTTGAGACTTTGTAGGTCTGAGAATGTCTTAATTCTACCTCTTGATTGATAGGTTGATTGTGTATAGAATTCTCCAGTGGAAATGTTTCCCTCAGGACTGGAAGGGGATTCTTCAGTACCTTCTAGCCCTCAGTATAGCTTGAGAAGACCAAGGCCATTCTGATTCTTCAACCTTTCTAAGAAAAGTTTTGTTCTTTACAAAGTTAGGATTTGTGGGATTTCATGATGCTGTAGACTATTATGGCTTTGTTTTTATTCATTCTGCTAGAACCTCAGTGGGCACTTCTATATGCAAATAGTTGCTCTTCAGGACTAGGAAATTCTATTGAATTATGTTACTGAGGATCTGTCCTATTCCTATCCCCATTTTCTCTACTCTTTTTCTGGTATGCCTCTATCATGATGTTTGACATTTTGTACAGATCCTCTTGTTTTCTTTACTTTTTGCTTTTCTTTCTACCTAGTTGTCTTTTTGCTCTACCTTCCGAGTGACTATGCCAATGCCTTTGACTGTGTGGATCACAATAAACTGTGGAAAATTCTGAAAGAAATGGGAATACTAGACCACCTGACCTGCCTCTTGAGAAACGTATATGCAGGTCAGGAAGCAACAGTTAGAACTGGACATGGAACAACAGACTGGTTCCAAATAGGAAAAGGAGTACGTCAAGGCTGTATATTGTCACCCTGCTTATTTAACTAATATGCAGAGTACATCATGAGAAACACTAGGCTGGAAGAAGCACAAGCTGGAATCAAGATTGCCAGGAGAAATATCAATAACCTCAGATATACAGATGATACCACCCTTATGGCAGAAAGTGAAGAGGAGCTAAAGAGCCTCTTGATGAAAGTGAAAGAGGAGAGTGAAAAAGTTGGCTTAAAGCTCAACATTCAGAAAACGAAGATCATAGCATCTGGTCCCATCACTTCATGGGAAATAGATGGGGAAACAGTGTCAGACTTTATTTTGTGGGGCTCCAAAATCACTGCAGATGGTGACTGCAGTCATGAAATTAAAAGATGTTTACTCCTTGGAAGGAAAGTTATGACCAACCTAGATAGCATATTCAAAAGCAGAGACATTACTTTGCCAACAAAGATCCGTTTAGTCAAGGCTATGGTTTTACCAGTAGTCATGGATGGATGTGAGAGTTGGGCTGTGAAGAAAGCTGAGTGCCGAAGAATTGATGCTTTTGAACTGTGGTGTTCGAGAAGACTCTTGAGAGTCCCTTGGACTGCAAGGAGATTCAATCAGTCCATTCTAAAGGAGATCAGTCCTGGGTGTTCTTTGGAAGGACTGATGCTAAAGCTGAAACTCCAGTACTTTGGCCACCTCATGCGAAGAGTTGACTCACTGGAAAAGACTGTGATGCTGGGAGGGATTGGGAGCAGGAGGAGAAGGGGACAACAGAGGATGAGATGGCTGGATGGCATCGTCGACTCGATGGACATGAGTTTGAATATACTCTGGGAGTTGGTGATGGACAGGGAGGCCTGCCGTGCTGCGATTCATAGGGTTGCAAAGAGTCGGACACGACTGAGCGACTGAACTGAACTGAGTGATTTCCTCAGCTTTATCTTCGAAATCCTTTATTGGTCTTTCAGCTCTGCTACAATATTTCAAATTTCTAGTATATTTTCCTTTTGAGTATTTATTTTTATAGAAATATTTTAGCTTCACCATTTTAAAAATTTGTTTCCTTTGTAATCTCTATTTTTAAATTTTTTCCTGTTGGTTTGTTTCAGCCCCTCTTTCATTATAAAGAATTTCCTCAAAAGTCCATTGATATTTAGTGATAAGGCCCTACAAAATCATTAGGAAATTCTGTTGGAGAAGTGAGGAGGTATAGAGGTAGTGATGAGAAAGGTTGGCCTTTCTTTCGAAAGTAGTTGTCCTCACTGTGGGTTGGTCTGGCTTGGCTGATTGCTTGAGGATCTCAGATTTTAGTATCTTTAGATTTTTCTTTTGGGCAAGACAGAGTTTCCAGAAGAGATGTTCCAATCACCTGAGGAGGTGTATACATCTAGTTTCCAGTCTTCTATGAGCCAATAAAGGAGTCTGTTGATCTCACTTAGTATGTAAACTTTTATTTATTTCTGTTTGCTTTGTGGTGGTCTGCCTTCAAATGTGCTTGGAGTTTCTGGAGTATAAACCTCCAGTCTTGCAGGTGTGATGAGGGCCTGTCACTGAGCTACCTTGAACTGAGGAGAGGAGCTCTTAAAGGAAGCTTCTTAAACAGACTTTAACAAAGGGTCTCTAACATCAGAGGGAATCTGGGGATACTAATTTCTTTCAGCCTACCCATTGCTGGCTTCAGATTTGGTGTTTTGGTGTGTTATAGGTTAGTTGCAGCTCATTCATCTGCTTTCCAGTATCTCAGATTTTGATGTTTTTGTCACCTCTCCTGTCTTCTTGGCTCTTTGGGATTTTGCCTTTTTCAGAAATCTTTTACTGTACTTTAGGGAGGTTTCAGGAAGGAGTAGATGTTAATGTTAGCGTTCAATTCACCATCCTTAAAATCTGACTTCTCAGTTACCAATTATAACTAAATCTGGATGTCACCTCAGTCTCCCCATTCAGGTTAAAAGTCCTTCTTTTGAGCTGCCATTACACTTACTCCACTGTCATTTCATGTGTCTCTCTCCATTAATCTGTGACGTCATTCACTTGAAAGCTGTGTATTATTTGTCTTTCTCTCTCTAGCATTTGCATGGAGCCTGTAATACAGTGGGTGTCAGAAAATACTTGTTAATGAATGAGCATGGATGTTAGGATACTAAGGAAGAGACACTCTTCCCGACTTAACCTATCCTGAAGAGGTTATACTGACTCTTGAAAATTTAGTTGCAGTGGTACTTGATTGTTAAGGCCAAGAAAAAGAGAAATGAATTTTTGTCTTTATTTAAATAAGAGGTAATTTATTTTTCAGATTCTCTTGATGGTTATTCAGTTCACTGTTTATTTTTCTTCTTTGTTTTAGAATGTGAAAGAGGTAAATTATATTGTATGACTGTCTTTTAAAAAGTACTTACAGGGACCTCTGTTCCCTCTTGATACCAGGATAAATACTTTAACCAGTGGCTTAACTTAGGTCCCCTTTCTCCTTTCTCCAATAATTATACATAGATACACTGGTTATCTAGCATTTATCTCAGACATTAGTGAAATATTTGGTTCTTTGTCTATTTTTCAAATACATTTGGTAGTATTATGACCTTCTCATATGAAAAACTAAGCATAATTTTATTTAAATTTCTGTAAGAATACATACTATATTTTATTTATCAATAAATGGGGCATTTTTTCAGGATGGGTAAAAACTCCCTGAAAATATATAACCTTGATTATTCCTTATTCAGCAACTCAAAATCCATGTATTCTCTTCCACATATTTCCTCTTTTGAGTTAAAATATATATATATAAATGATAGTGAGTCAGCATTCATCCCCATGGAATATCTGATAAGGAAAGCCCTTGGTTAAACATTCCATTCTCCCTTCCAGCTCCTCCTTGCTTGTCTAGCATTTTTCTAAACACCTCTATGACCATATCCTCATAGCTCTTAAGTACAAATACAACCATTTTGGCTTATTATTCATTTTAAAACTGGATATGTGACCAATTAAAGCGCATTTTGACAAGTTTAAAGAGTCTGTGACCTAGGAAAATGTGAACAATCTGCACACCCCCAAGATTAAGCCACCATCTGACCAGTGGCTACTGTTAATAGAAGAACCCTTAGATTAGACCTAGAGATTATCATATTAAGTGAAGTAAGTCAGACAGAGAAAGAAAGATATATGATATCACTTACATGTGAAATCTTAAAAAAATAGTACAAATAAATTTACAAAACATAAATAAACTCATAGACATAGAAAAGAAATTCATGATTACCAAAGGGTATGTTGGGGGAGATAAATTAGGAGTTTGGGATTGCATATACACACCACTGTATGTAAAATAAATAGCATGGACCTACTGTTTAGCACAGGGAAGTATATTAAATATTTTGCAGTAACCTATAATGCAAAAGAATCTGAAAAAGTGTGTGTGTGTTTGTGTGTGTGTGTGTGTGTGTGTGTGTATCTGGATCACTTTGCTGTACACCTGAAATTAGCACAACATTGTAAATTAACTGTGCTTCAATTTTAAAAATATTTAATAAAAATCCAAATTGCTGGAAGTTGGCTGGTGTATTCAGGAGAATTTGCAGGGTGGACCCACTCCTTTCTCTGGCACACACTCTGGTACATTGTTTTAAATACTCAGACCAGAGGAATGGAACATTGAAAATGGAGGCCAAGTTCAACTGTTGACCTTTTTACAAATTTGAAAACACATGCCTTTCATATGCTTTTATGCATGTATATGCCCACACTTATGTATTCACATGCCATGCACACTCATGTATCTAGAGTTGGTTAAAAAAACATTAATTCTTGGGCAATTACATTTTACTTTTCCACATGTAGTAAGTCTTCTACTGCTTACAAAACACTTTCATATTGTTTGCCTTATTTGATATCCATCTCAACCTGTGAGGTTAGGCAGGCCAGCTATTGCTTCCATTTCACAGATGAAGACTCTGGGGCTTGGACAGGTTATACTGTTATCACTTGCCCAGATTCATTCACCCAGACTGTTAGTTATAAAACCAAGGATAGAATCTAGATTTTTTTTTCCTTAGACTTTGAATTGCTCCTTGACCCTGATGTGTTATTTTACTCAACCTGAAATTCCTTCATGAAAGACAAATCTCCTCTAGACCTCTGGATCAGGAATAATTGCTCTTTCATCCGCAATCATTTGTTCATTCTTCCAAATAAAAAATTTCTAGGCTGGATGTGATTTTCATAAAAGAATAGAGATAAATGAGTTATGAAGAGCCACCCTGCACTGAGTAACCTGGGATGCTATTTTCTAACTTGTCATTGCACCAACATTTAAGATTTAGGAGTTTCATTTGTTAGCAAGAAATAAACTGTTACTAGCTGCTGTATTATTTCTTAGTGACATCATGTATTAGTTCATTAGATCCGTCTAAAAAATTTGCTTCTTATTCCTTATAAATAATTTGTGGATGCCCCGACATCACAGAATCAGGGTTGGTATAACTTCACATTATTTATGACCATATTCTTTAAACATATTCTAACCTGGAAATTATGTATAGATTTCACATTTACATAACTAATATATGCACTGTTGCTGCCACACAGTAAGAAATGTTTACCTGACAGGCTGTGACCTGCATAGTGTAAGAGGCATTACTCCTAATTTGTCAGAAATTCAGAGCATAAATTATGGGTTTCTTTTCAGACCACTATTTAGTGATATCCTATTTGAAATAGATAATGTGTCCAGCAACTTCAGATAAAATTTGAGATTTTGCCTCATTAATATTTTGGCTTCATTATCAGTCATGATGGTTGAGTTAGACATAATTTAGAGTTATTCTTATATGTCCTTGAAATAACCTTTTTATTAACCCCCAAATGAAATCAACTTTTGTTATACTGGCAATAAAGAAACAAGTCTCAAAGATAAAAATATGAATACTTTAAAAATATTCCAACAGTAGGAAATTTTTTCCCTTACAAGAAGGGAAAATAAATGGGTATGACAGACTCCATCTCCCTTGGCAGGAGTGAAGGTGAAGTTAATTACGTGATGTAGGGCTCCTTTCCGATTACACATCATTTTAAGATCTTAGACACAGAACTCAAAGATTCTCAATGGTTTTCATAGCCCTGAGATATTTTTGGGTGCAATGTTCACCCTTTATAAAAAGTTCTACCTTTTAAAAATGAACCCCAATTTCTAAAGTATTTCTTGTATCTGCATCTGTTGCTAGGAGAGAAGCAGAGGAAAAAAAATGACAGCATCCTGAGATAGATAATCTTGCCCGTTCCTGTTGTCTTGGAAATGTAAGAGTCAAGGTTGTCATCAAGTCTCATAAAGATCTTCACCCATTATAATCTGAAGAACTTCCTGGAAAATTCTGCATGTCTCTAAGTTCCTTCTAGCCTTAGAAGCTAGATATCAAGCCACAGTCTTTAAGCAGTTTTACAAGGTTTGGGTATTTATCCCCCATTTGTTCTTGTTCATTCGCCCAGTTGTGTCCAACTCTTCGTGACCCCAAGGACTGCAACATGCCAGGCCTCTCTGTCCCTCCCATCTCCCGAAGTTTGCCCAAGTTCACGTCCATTTCATTGGTGAGGCCATCCAGCCATCTCATCCTCTGATACCCTCTTTTTCTGCCCTCAGTCTTTCCCAGCATCAGGGACTTTTCCAATGAATGAGTCAGCTGTTCACATCAGATGACCAAAATATCTGTCTGTCCCCCATAGAACATAGCATAAATCCTTACATCTAGACGGTGCCAAAGGATATTTGTGGAATCAACTGATGGAGCACTAGGCAAAGTCATGGAGTTATTCTCATAATTTTTCACTTATCATCACTTCTGTCAGGTGTCTTTTATTATTTCATAGTTTGTTAATCACCTGATCTCCAACCTCTAAGTGTTTATTATCTGAAGGCTAACACTAGGTGTAAGAAAGACACCTAGCATATGAAGAAGCATTAAGTGAAAGCAATGAAGGGGATAAGTAAAGAGTTAAGATGAGTTAAAAGTGCTAGGTATATTAATAGGTGTTTTAATCATTATCATCATGAATCACTGTTATGAACAAAAGATAAATGACTTTAGTGAAATGGCTAGTGAAAAGCAGCAACTGGAAATGTGTTTTTAAAGTGAGTTTGATAGGAATAAAGATGGAGTATTTCAATGCTATAATCATAAATCTGGAAACAGTTTTAGAAAAAAAAAAAAGAAGTTAGCTAACTTTTTTTTTAACCCACAAGAGAGACTCAAAACTTTGTGGTTCATACATCTGTGATCATTCCATTTTGATCCAAATTTAAATTCACTTGGAAATGGGGCCTGGGAATGTTCATACTACATATTGATTAGAAATATGAAAATAACATGATAGGATATATTACCATGTGAAGCAAATAGTATTGGTTTGCTGCTGCTGCTGCTAAGTCGCTTCAGTCATGTCCGACTCTGTGCAACCCCATAGACGGCAGCCCACCAGGCTGTCCCTGGGATTACTTCATCTTAAAAAAGTGGCAGCATTTTTAAAATAGCTTTATTGTGGCCATGGTTACTTTGGAGGCTTTGTTTTTGTTCAGTAAAATAAGCATTACAGGAATTCTTGTATCTACACTTTATATGAAAGGTGCACTTTTTAAATCCCTGATTGGATATTTCAGATGTAGTTATATACCTACTCCTGAAACCAATCCAAGCATTTAAATGGAACTGGCAGTCTGATTTCATAAGGAGACTTGCAATTATGTTGCTACTTTGAAGCTTAGTTTATTTTCCTAGAGATTTAATGCACAGTGCTAGCATTATCCTTTGCTACTAAACAAAATGCTTCTCAAAATTTTACATTTGGGTATCTTGAATTTATGTTACTTTTATGGTGCTTGTATATTTAATTTAAATTCTGTTTAGCCATGGTCTAAGACTAAATCCAATATGTGAAAATTCAAGTTTATAGAAAAAGGTCAATTAGAGGGTTGTGATTTTTTTTTTACAGTAGTATTCCTTTAGTATTTTCCTTTATGCTCTTAATATTTGAATATCCTCATATACCTGTTAAACAATATATGCATATATCGTATAAGGTAAATACCCATTTTACTTCTGTTTCTTTGATCACACCTTGTTGTATTTTGTTACTGAAAATGATAATTTTTAACACATGATCATTTTTATTTTTTCCTTCTAAAAAGTTTTTTCAAGAACCTATGGCTAGATTTTGAGTATAATAAGTTGTTTCCTCTACTTTTTTCCTTCCTGAACTTGTGAAAGGTTTTGATCTTTTATGTTGCCTTTGCCTTTGCTTTCTTACTTAATTTCACACACGAGGAACTTTTGTTGTTTAAGTCGCAAGTCATGTCCGAATTTTATGTGACCCCACGGGCTGTAACCCACCGGGTTCCTCTGTCCATGAGATTTCCTAGGCAAAAGTACTGGAATGGGTTGCCATTTCTTTCTCCAGAGGATCTTCCTGACCCAGAGATCAAACCTGCATCTCCTGCATTGACTGGTGTGTTCTTTACCACTAAGCCACCAGGGAACCCCACAAGCAACTTTTCCCTCTATCTAAATGATAAACTTTGACCAAGAGGAAACTTGATTTGTATTTATTTTGTTTGTGGTATCAGTGATTCAGCAGATGTTTACTGATCGTGAACTATGTACCATGGATTATGCCAAGCCCTAGAAATAAGTATGCATGAGTGAACAAACAGAACTGGTCCTTGCCATAGAACTTGTATTACTATTGTTGTTATTATTGTATTAAATCATATTATTGTAGCTAACAAGGCACCACAACTCTGTGAGACAGGTACTATTATTGGTGAGGTACAGAGAAATTGTTATTTATTCATGTGATTTATCCCAATAAGTACTGAAATCAGATTTAAATAAGGCATTTTGTTCTCTTAACTACTCCACGATACTTCTCACAAATAAAATAATTATAGTTGTGACAAAGGCTAAGGAGGAGGAAAGCTAAAATGAGCTGCTGTAACAAGAAATTTGATTTAGTCAGAGAGGTAATGAAGGCCTCTCTGAGGAAAACATTAAATATGAGACATCTGGATGACTAGGAGTTAGCCTGTAGAAGAGAATGTCCCAAATGTAATTGCACAGCACATGCCAAGATCCTGAAGTAGGAAATGGTTAGGTGGTTACAGGAACTAAAAGCAGGCTTTAGGCTGTAAATGAGATAGGTAAGAAAGGAATACTGATGGAGCAGCATGTACTGCAGAAGAATGGATTTATCTCCACGGAGGCACAATTTGTTGAACAGTATAACTTTGCCATATTTCTAGTTATAGTTGCTTCATATGTAATCAGATATCTTCATTTAAAAATGCATATTATTGATGGACAATGAATACTTTGAAAGTAGGAATGTCATTAGCTATGAGATTCCCCAGATGTTTCCTATTCAAGATCAAAGAGACCTGGAGGTACAAAGTATTTGAATGTATAAATCAGTTACTTACGGTAGATAATTCTGACACTTTATTATTACTAGTAAGGTTATAACACCATGGATGTTTTTATTGCTGTTATAAATTGCAACTCTATACTCAGTGTGGTGGTCATGTGTGGCACCCCATGACATGTGGAAAGCAAGTAGAAAGGAGGGGATAGGTCTGGCACCAAAGCTCAGGACACTGACCCTATAGCAGAGAATGGCCAGAGGCTCTAAGGCAGGGAACAGAACAGACCAGGAGGACAGCACTGACATTGGAGTTTCCCATAACTGGAGCCCAGTGACAAATCTTGGTAACCAACCTGGGAAGGCAGAGAAAGGATGGTTTGCATCTGGAACTCTGGCTATGAAGACTATGGTGTAACCTTCTTGAGAACAACAAGCATCTTGTGTTCACTGCTTAAGCCCTGGTGCCCAGAGCAGTGCCTGACGTTATAACCAGGAGGTCTTAGTGCATGTACCTAGGTGGAAGTCTTAAGTCCATTGAGACAGTGTGGGAAGGAGAGAAGGAGGGTTGTTCCTGTGAGGAAAGGGTCCCTGATCTGCCTGATAGTGAAGGAAATACAGAGAAAAGCATGGCTTCACAAGAACCAGAGCTATTCCCTGAGGCCCTATTTCTGTAACAGTGGCCTTTGTCCTGCCTAACTCCAGGATTGGTTTTAAGAACAGGGGTGAAATTGATCTTCTGGGTGTCAGGAATGACTGCATACTCATGCGGATCTTCTCACTTAGTCCCCCCAACAAAGATAGGCTCAATTATTGCTCTGTTTTATAAATGACTAAACCGAGGCATGGGGAGATTATTTAATTTGCTCACAATTAAGACTATTAAGTGGTAGCTAAGATTTAAACCCAAATTTGTCTTCAAAGCTTGGCTGCTTCTTAAAATACAACTCTGCTTTCAAGTAGCTATCAGAACAAGCATGTACATAGTAAGGGCCTCACAGGGAGGAATGGTATTTAGGATCATGATAAAGAATCAGCCTGCCAGTGCAGGAGATGCAGAAGATGCAGTCTTGATCCTTGAGTCAGGAAGACTCTAGGGAGGAGGAAATGGCAACCCACTCCAATATTCTTGCCCAGAAAATCCCATGGACAGAGGAGCCTGGAAGACTACAGTCCTTGGGGTTACAAAGAGTCAGACACAACTGAGCATGCATGCATGCATGCATAACAGAGTTGGTTCTGAATTGGTTGTACAGAGGCAGAGAGTGGTACTGTCCAGGGCTGAACAATCAGAGATGTCTTAACACAGGACCCCCAGGAGTGAAGAGCTGGAAAGTCTGAGGGAGCAAAATGGTGGCTGACCAAGGGCACAGATCATGGAGCATGTAGAATCCACACACAGAGATTTAACCCATGACTTATTACCATAATTAATGATTTGTTGTTTTCTTTCAAATGAAAATTAATTTGTCAGATGTAGTAATTGAGGACACTAATTACACATAGCTACACAGGGCCTGCCCCAGGCAAAATTGAATGTCTTTGGTTTTTATTTGTTACCTCCTTTCTTGGCAGCATTTCCTTCCTCTCACAATTCCTTTATGTACCCTCACATGCCCAGGATTTTATGCTGCCTTTATCTTTTCCTTCCAGAAGAAAATTGATGTAATAAATGAGCTCATAATGGAGTTGGTTGGCAATTTAATAAATTCTACTGCCTGGAAATTTTTGTATTTACAAAAGAGATCTTACCACATGTTATGTGGTATCCTGGATTGGATTATTATGGGGTGGAAGGAGGTTGCTATTAGAAAAATCTGAATGCTAATTTCTAAGTATTGACAAATGTACCAGGATTATGTGAAAAGTTAGCATTAGGGAAGTTGAATGAAGAGTGTATGGGAGCTCTCTTGTGCTGTCCTGGCCACGTTTCCATAAATCTAAAATAACCCCCAAATAAAACATTTAAAGTAGCAAAGGGACCTTGTAGAAAGATCAATTACTATTCAAAGGAATAAATCTCTATTTAAGAATTTCAGGCATGCAGGTCCTATCATATGGGTATGTAAAGATGCCTCTATAGCTGTGGACCCATTTGCTTTCCACAGATCCTTAGCTTATTTAACCATTGATTGTTTCTGTTTTGTATATTTTGGATGCTTTGACTGGTATCCAGTATAAGAGGTTTGTTTCTGTTCTTTTCACTGCCATCATAATGCTAAAAGGCAAAAACCAAGCTGAGAATTAAAACTGCAGAACAAGAAGCAGATCGTCATTTTTTTCCTCTTCGGGGAGGGGTGATTTATTCCAGCAATCTGAATTAGACAAACACTAATTGATGTGCTGGGAGATAATTTAGAAAAACCAAGGTCACTGAATTGCCACTGTTATAAAATATCAGAAGGAAAATAAATTCACTTGGGCTTTCGAATACTCACATAGGGTTTGTTCTTTATCTAATGACAACATGGAAATCAGTAGTCTTTATATGACCTAATTTAAAGGGATAAGTGCTTGACTACATATACTCAGTTCAGTGTTCCAAAAGAATTTACTGTGTATAACTCCAGGGACATTAAAATTAGATAAAGAGTTTAAAAACATGATTTCCCTCTTGGAAAAGGTAGACCAACTAGTTGGCACCGTGTCAGATGAGAGACAATAGAAGCTTGTTCTATTATTTATACAAATTGACTGGTTTGGCAGTTGCTACAGCAATGAGCCATAATGAACTATAGAAAAACGAAAATGTGATTTCTTCACCATTATGCAAAAATGGAATATTCACAAGAAGGCAGAGAATGACATTATAAGAACCCAAACTGTATCAAAATAGTCTTCCTTGTGGCTGTTTTATCCAGAATATAATTCAAATAGTAGGCAAAACTGTAATGATGTGCCATCATTTTTGTGCTATTAAGCAGGGGGCAGTGCCTTGTAAATCCAAAGGAATTTTAATATACTCATTTTCCATGACTGACTTCACTTTTAACTGTACTGATTCTGCTTTTGTTTGCAACGAAGGCTTTCTTTTAGCTTGAATTCCTGAGATTGGATGATCTTCCTAGCAAAGGGAGAAAAAGTATCCTGACTAATATAATTCAACTTGAAAATACCTGGTTTTCTGATTAATTTACATAATTTCCTTTGTGTGGTTAGGGAATCCCTGGACTTTGTGACTTGACTTTGAACTTTCGTGTTTTACCTTATATTTTCATGAACTTCCTTTTATCCACACTGGGTTTTCTCCAACAATATTGTGTTCAGTTCCAGGAAAAGCCTTTAAAACAAAAACACTACACACTTCAACTTCCCCATCCCCAAGGCTATGTTAGTCAAAGAGTAAACTCACAGAAAATGTGAGTCAGACAAAACAATTTTCCTAGAGCTGAGACTTGGCGTGAGCCAGCAAGGGCCATTTATACAGACATCTACTGCAGAATGTGTGTCAGACATTACTTTTCTCTTTTGCCCAAAGCAATACAGGAAACTAGTTATGACTGTTCCACAGAAACCGACTTCAATAGAAAATTCTACTTGGCATTAGAGTATATTATATATAATTAAACTCCTAGACATAAGCCAAATCTGAAATATTTGTCATTGTATAAATGTCAAAATGAATGATACTCAGTGTGGTAAATGGAAGGTTCAGTGTGAATATTGCAATTCTGCTATGGGCTGAATTCTTACAAACCTATGCACCAGTGAATCTTAACTGGGGCAATTTTGCCTATGCTCCCAGGGGACATTTGACAATGTCTGGAAACATTTTTCTGTCATACCTGGCATCTGTTAGTTAGAAACCAGAGATGCTACTAAATATACTGCAATACATAGACCAGCCTGCTGCCACAAAGAATTGTCCAGCTCAGATGTCAGCAGTGCTGACACTGAGAAATCCTGCCCATACACCAGGTTGTGAATGACTGTCCCAGCGATAACTCTAAAAATATAGCATTTCATACAGTTTGAGGTTAATAGGGAAATTCTACTTTACTACAAAATTATTCTTTCTGGCTAATGTTGTGAGTTAAATATACATGTGATCCCCATCTACAGAAGATGGTGGAAAATGGAAGGGAAAGGAGGGGTAGTCCTCTGCCATGACCAACAGGGTAAATTTTAATCTTTACTAAAGGGTCTTTGATTGGAGAAAGAAGGAATAAAATAATTTGCTGACGGTACTGGGTTGTTACCATAGTGGTACATTGCTGGCACTTAAGGAAAAACGTGTAACTGTTCAGTCCAGTAGTTTAAAAGTCTGACTTTACATAGAGTCACTTGTGGCTGAGCCTCCTTCCTAGAGATTCTGAATTTTTTTAAAGATTTTTATTCTATATTGGGGTATAGTTGATTTGCAGTATTGCATTTCAGGTGTACAGGAAAGAGATTCAGTTATACATATATATGTATCTATTCTTTTTCAAATTCTTTTCCCATTTAATCATTTCAGAATATTGATTTTTTTTATTTTAATTGGAGGCTAATTATTTTACATTATTGTATTGAGCAGAGTTTCCTGTGCTATACAGCAGGTCCTTGTTGGTTATCTATTTTACTTCATTATTTTAAATTCTTGGATAGGATCTAACAATCTGTATATTTTTAAAGCGTCCAATTTATGGATGCACTAATCTAAATGGTTTAGAATCTGCCTTTTTTTAATAGTGTGGAGTATTATTTATTTTAGATAAACAGAACAGAAGGCAGGTATCGATTGTTTTACCATCTGGAAGTAACTTACAGTCTAGAACAGGGATTGGTACACTACAGTCCCTGGTCCAAATCCAGCTACCTACATGTTTTTTTGTTTTTTGTTTTTTGTTTTTTTTTAGAATCAGCCTTTATAAACACCCTTAAGAAAAGAAAAAAAAAATCTGTCCAGCAAGATTTCATTTTTCCTACCCATGATGACCACTGCCATTCTTACTGTCTATCCCATCTCTGTTCCCTTTTGCCTGCCCTAAAAATGCACCTGCCTGAGTCTTACACTTGGCAGTGATTTTATGCTTCTCACTGGGCCCACTGTCTGTTTTTTGATTAGGTTAGTAAGTGGTTCTTGTTAGATTTGTGCTGAAATTTGTGCTATTTCAAAATCACACTCACAGTAACAGAACTGTTGAAATCACCAGGAATCTCACTTGTACACTCCACACAGCTACCCACAGTGCTGGAATTTACTTGAAACACTAAAGAGATTCAGTCTAAAATGATTCTTTGTTGACCTAAAAGAGTATATTTCTAGATGAGGAAGGCACAGGGAAAAAAAAAAATCAGCCTTCATCCAGCCAACATCCTAAGCATTCACTGTGCTTACTTCAATAGTGTGATTTTTTTTTTAAATGGTACACATGACTGCTTTTGAATGTACTTGTGAGAGTTGTAGTTTGGCCCTGAACAGAGCCAAAGGGCTTTGCTATAAGTATGTGAGACAATTTAAGGGGACTTTCAATTAATCATTACATCAATAATTTAATGTGTTTTCTTTCATCTAAATGTGTCCTGAGGCAGGTAAGAGAAGCACTACTTATACATTGCAAAGGAAAATTTATTCTCTCCCTGGGCTCAAAGTTGCATGTAATATGCAGAAATTAAACTTTGGTTTAATTGAAATTTGGTTGCAGTTTGAGGCTTTATAGTTTCCTTGGGCCACCTATTGCATTTTTTAAATGAAGCATTGAAGGACGGCATCTTTAAAAAAGTACTAATTTAGCTCTGTTCTCTGAATGTTTCAAGCAACAAGACATTTCTTTTTGTCCATTAAAACATCATTCTTAAGAAAATAGAAATAACCCCAAAACACTCATGGTTAATAATGATTATAGTTTCCCAGGTGGCTCAGTGGTAAATAATCTGCCTGCCAACGCAAGAGCCATGAGAGATGTGGGTTCGATCCCTGGGTCAGAAAGATCCCTTGAAGAAGGAAATGACAACCCACTCCAGTCTTCTTGCTTGGAAAATCCCATGGACAGAGGAGCCTGTGAGCTACAATCCATAGGGTTGCAAAGAGTGGGATATGACTGAGCATGCACACATACTTCTATTTACAGTTCTGTTGTGCTGGGTACTCTGCTTGCTCCCTCGCTCCACATGCCTATCTGTTATTAGCTTGGACTTCCCAAGTGGCTCAGTGGTAAAGAATCTTCCCACCTCTCCTGTTGCCCATTTTTAAATTGGTTTAATTTTCTTTTACTATTTTAAGAGTTCTATGTGTATGTGTGTGTGTACAGGATACAAGTGTCTTATCAGATACAAGAATTGTGGATATTTTCTCTCATTCTTTAGATTGTCTTTTTACTTTCTCGATGGTATTCTTTGTTGCACAAATTTTTAATTTTGATGAAGTCCAATTTATTTTCTTTTTTGCTTGCATTTTCATGTATTTTAAAAGCATTGCCAAATATTTGATCATGAAAGAAGTACCTGTGTGCTTTCTTAAAGAGTTTTTAGTTTTAGCTGTTATATTTAGTTTTATAGTTTTAGCTGTTATATTTAAGTCTGAATTCCATTTTGAGTTAAGTTTTTAATATGGTGTGAGGTAGGGGTCCAACTTCATTCTTTAACAAGTAGGTGTTCAGTGAACTGAACACCGTTTGTTGAAAAGACCTCTTCCCTCAAAGAATTGTCCTGACTCCTTTGTCTAAAAGTAATTAACCATAATGTGAAAGTTTATTTCTAGACTCTCAGTTCTATTCCAGTGATTTGTATGTCTCTTCTTATGGCAATATTACACTGTCTTGAATATTGTAAGTTTATAGTAAGTTTTGAAAGGAGGAAGTATAAGTCCTCTAATTTTATTATTTTTATCAAGATTATTTTGACTCTCAATTCCTTGAATTTCTGCTTGAACCTAAGTATCAGCTTGCAAAATTGTTAGAAGCACATAGTTCGAATTTTGATAGGAATTGGGTTGAATCTGTAGATCAACTTGGTTATTATTTAGCCATCTTAACAACATTAAGTCTTCTGATCAATGATCATGGGATTTCTTTGCATTTATTTGGATCTCCGCCACCCCAGTGATGTTTTGTGTTTTGTCATGTGCAAGACTTACACTTATTTTGTTAATTTTTTTCTAAGTATTCTATTCTTTTTGCTGCCATTTTAAGTGGAATCTTTCTTAAATTTTACTTTCAAGTTACTCATTAAGAATGCATAGAAAAACAATTTATATTTGTATATTGGTCTTTTAGCTGCAACCTTGATGGACTTTACGTGAAAAGTTCCCTTGGTATCTCTAATTTTCTTGAAGAGATCTCTAGTCTTTCCCATTCTGTGTTTTTCTCGATTTCTTGGCACTGATTACTGAGGAAGGCTTTCTTATCTCTCCTGTTAAGCTTTGGAACTCTTCATTCAAATGGGTATATCTTTCCTTTTATCCTTTGCTTTTCACTTCTCTTCTTTTCACAGCTATTTGTAAGCCCTCCTCAGACAGGCAGTTTGCTTTTTTGCATTTCTTTTTCTTGGATATGGTTTTGATCCCTGTCTCCTGTACAATATCACGAACCTTTGTCCATAGTTTATCAGGCACTCTGTCTATCAGATCTAATCCCTTGAATCTGTTTGCCACTTCCACTGTATAATTGTAAGGGATTTGATTTAGGTCATACCTGAATGGTCTAGTGGAATTCCCTACTTTCTTCAATTTAAGTCTGAATTTGGCAATGAGAAGTTCATGATCTGAGCCACAGTCAGCTCCCGGTCTTGTTTTTGCTGACTGTATAGAGCTTCTCCATCTTGGCTGCAAGGAATACAGTCAGTCCGATTTTGGTATTGACCATCTGGTGATGTCCATGTGTAGAGTCTTCTCTTGTGTTGTTGGAAGAGGGTGTTTACTATGACCAGTGTGTTCTCTTGGCAAAACTCTATTAGCCTTTGCCCTGCTTCATTCTGTACTCCAAAGCCAAATTTGCCTGTTACTCCAGGTATTTCTTGACTTCCTACCTTTGCATTCCAGTCCCCTATAATGAAAAGGACATCTTTTTGGGTGTTAGTTCTAGAAGGTCTTCATGGAACCATTCAACTTCAGCTTCTTCAGCATTACTGGTTGGGGCATAGACTTGGATTACTGTAATATTGAATGGTTTGCCTTGGAAACGAACAGAGATCATTCTGTCGTTTTTGAGTTTGCATCCAAGTACTGCATTTCGGACTCTTGTTGACCACGATGGCTACTCCATTTCTTCTAAGGGATTCTTGCTCACAGTAGTAGATATAATGGTCATCTGAGTTAAATTCACCCATTCTAGTCCATTTTAGTTCACTGATTCCTAAAATGTCGATGTTCACTCTTGCCATCTCCTGTTTGACCACTTCCAATTTGCCTTGATTCATGGACATGACATTCCAGGCTCCTATGCAGTATTGCTCTTTACAGCATTGAACTTAACTTCCATCACCAGTCCTATCCACAACTGAATGGAGTTTTTGCTTTGACTCCATCTCTTCATTCTTATTCAATAAAGGACAGAAACAGAATGGATCTAATAGAAGCAGAAAATATTAAGAAGAAGTGGCAAGAATACACAGAAGAGCTATACAAAAAAAGATTCACGACCCAGATAATCACAATGGTGTGATCACTCACCTAGAGCCAGACATCCTGGAATGCGAAGTCAAATGGGCCTTAGGAAGCATCACTACGAACAAAGCTAGTGGAGGTGATGGAATTCCAGTTGTGCTATTTCAAATCCTGAAAGATGATGCTGTGAAAGTGCTGCACTCAATATGCCAGCAAATTTAGAAAACTCAGCAGTGGCCACAGGAATGGAAAAGGTCAGTTTTCATTCCAATCCTAAAGAAAGGCAATGCCAAAGAATGCCCAAACTACCACACAATTGCACTCATCTCACATGCTAGTAAAGTAATGCTCAGAATTCTCCAAGCCAGGCTTCAACAGTACATAAACCATGAACTTCTAGATGTTCCAGGTGGATTTAGAAAAGGCAGAGGAACCAGAGACCAAATTGCCAACATCTTCTGGTTCATCAAAAAATCAAGAGAGTTCCAGAAAAACATCTACTTCTGCTTTATTTCTATGCCAAAGCCTTTGACTGTGTGGATCACCACAAACTGTGGAAAATTCTGAAAGAGATGGGAATACCAGACCACCTGACCTGCCTCTTGAGAAATCTGTATGCAGGTCAGGAAGCAACAGTTAGAACTGGACATGGAACAACAGACTGGTTCCAAATAGGGAAAGGAGTATGTCAAGGCTATATATTGTCACCCTGCTTATTTAACTTATATGCAGAGTACATCATGAGAAACGCTTGGCTATAGGAAGCACAAGCTGGGATCAAGATTGCCAGGAAAAATATCAATAACTTCAGATATGCAGGTACACCACCCTTATGGCAGAAAGTGAAGAACTAAAGAGCCTCTTGATGAAAGTGAAAGAGGAAAGTGAAAAAGTTGGCTGAAAGCTCAACATTCAGACAACTAAGATCATGGCATCTGGTCCCATACTTCATGGCAAATAGATGGGGAAACAATGAAAACAGTGATAGACATTATTTTTGCGGGCTCCAAAATCACTGCAGATAGCGACTACAGCCATGAAATTAAAAGACGTTTGCTCCTTGGAAGAGTCTATGTTCAATGCAGGATGCAGGATGCTTGGGGCTGGTGCACGAGGATGATCCAGAGAGATGATATGGAGTGGAAGGTGGGAGGGGGGTTCATGTTTGGGAACTCATGTACACCGGTGGTGGATTCATGTCAATGTATGGCAAAACCAATACAGTATTGTAAAATAAAATAAAGTAAAAATTAAAATTAAAAAATAAATAAATAAAAAATAAAGAGAAAAGTTATGACCAACTTAGATAGCTTATTTAAAAGCACAGGCATTACTTTACAAACAAAGGTCCATCTAGTCAAGGCTATGATTTTTCCAGTAGTCATATATGGATGTGAGAGTTGGATTATAACGAAAGCTGAGCACCGAGGAATTTATGCTTTTGAACTGTGGTGTTGGAGAAGACTCTTGAGAGTCCCTTGGACTGCAAGGAGATCCATCCAGTCCATCCTAAAGGAAATCAGTCCTGAATATTCAATGGAAGAACCTATGTTGATGCTGAAACTCCAATACTTTGGCTACCTGATGTGAAGAACTGACTCATTTTAAAAGACCCTGATAATGGTAAAGATTGAAGGCAGGAGAAGAAGGGGATGACAGAGGATGAGACATTTGGATGGCATCACCGACTCAAAGGACATGTGTTTGAGTAAACTCTGAGAGTTGGTGGTAGACAGGGAGGCCTGGCGTGCTGTAGTCCATGGGGTTGCAAAGAGTCAGACGTGACTGAACGAATGAACTGAACTGATGGACTTATTTATTATTACTAATTCTAATATTTTTCTTGTGGATTCATTGGATTTTTTTGTAAACAAGATCATGCCATTCACAAATAGAGATGTTTTTACTTCTTACTTTTCAATCTAGATATCTTCTATTTTGTTTTCTTGCCTGATTAGCCAGGCTAGAACCTCCGTTACAGTGTTGAATAAAGGTGGCAGGAACAGAATTCTTGTCTAGATTAAAAATAATATTCTCAGAAAATTTTGAAAGCATGAGAACATGAAAATGATGCATTTCTTTTCTTGATTTGAAAATTCTTTAACTTCCTTTTTCTGGAAGCTTTCACTATCTTCTCTTTGTCCTGTTGTTTTCAGTTTCTTGACAATGTGTAGGACGAAAGGAAGTAGATGATAGTTTAGTTCTTCATGCCGGCGGTTTCTCTCCATCTTCCTATTTTCAGCCCTGTATATTATACCTCATATGTAAATTCCAGACACTCACTGATTCAATATTTCTAGAGAATAAGACTCAGATTTATTAAATTTTCCTAAAATTCTTTCCATGTCACCCACATAAATGTTTAACTGACAAATCTGTATTCTCAAACTGCCATAGGTATTATTACCTGTAATCATCTGAATCAAGTGATATTTAACAGCTAGAGATAAATATGATCTGTGGATTTGCAATGTTCACTGTGCATTTCCACTTCATGATTAGAAGTTAATTATGGCTAATAAAAGCATTGTCTATTTCCAATCAAGTTAGAAATCATGACAAGATATTATTTCCAAGTCCCTTTTTAGTCTACCCATATAATATGAGTTTAGGGCTTCCCAGGGGACTCACTGGTAAAGAAATTTCCTGCTAAACAGGAGATGCAAGTTTGATCCCTGAGTCGGGAAGATCCCCTGTAGAAGAAAATGGCAACCAACTCCAGTATTCTTGCCTCAGAAATCTCATGGACATCAGAGCCTGGTGGGCTACAGTCCGTGGGGTCACAAAAGAATTAGGCGTGCCTTAGTGACTAAACAACAACATAATTGAGTTTGTTGTTATTGTTCCTTCACTAAGTTGTGTCTGACTGTTGGTGACCCCATGGATTGCACCACACCTGGCTTCCCTGTCCTTCACTGTCTCCCAGAGTTTGCTCAAAGTCATGTCCATTGAGTCAGTGATGTCATCCAATCATTTCATCCTCTGTTGTCCCCTTCTCCCCCGTCATCAATCTTTCCCAGCATCAGGGTCTTTTCTAAAGAGTTGGCTTTTCACATCAAGTGCCAAAGTATTGGAGATTCGGCTTCAGCATCAGTCCTTCCAGTGAATATCCAGGGTTAATTTTCTTTAGGATTGACTGATTTGATCTGCTTGCTATCTAAGGGACACTCAAGAGTCTTCAGCACCACAGTTTGAAAACATCAGTTCTTTGGCGCTCAGCCTTCTTTAT